>NW_024062497.1:0-93201 GCF_006381635.1 Hibiscus syriacus
TTAGTGAGAAATACAATAATTTATCCTTAAAAATATTTCACTCCTCACGTGCTCTCCATCGTGCTTCGAAGCTGGTAAATTTTCTTAGTTTGCTGCAGTCTCGTTTCCATTTTTCTCACCTTCCGAGCAGACCTTCGTCTGAAAGATGTCAAATGATCTTTCTTCAAAACCCCACCAAGTTGGCTATGCTTTAACTCCAAGAAAGGAGAAAACTTTCATCCTACCTTCCCTCCTTTCCCACGCCTCCCAGAATGGTGTTTCTTTAACGAAAATCGAACCCAGCAAACCTCTGATCCAACAAGGACCGTTCAATTGCATCCTCCACAAACTGTACGACTCCGACTGGAAACAAAATCTTCAAGACTTCGCTTCCCAAAACCCTAGCATCCCCATCATCGACTCCCCAGATTCAATCGAGATTCTCCACAGCAGAATCTCAATGCTTGAAACTGTTCCGAAACTGAAAATAAGCCACACCGGAGTCCCCAATCAGATTACCATCAATGAAGTCACGGATTGGGCTGGAAATCAACTTCTCGTCGATCGCAAAGCCGTTAGTCGCGGACTGTAGTGAGACATCGCAGAAAATGCATCTCGTTTTCGAAAAAGATGGGTTAAAGAACTTACCGCTTTCGTTTGTTTTACAGGAGTTTGTTAATCACAGTGGCGTCATATTTAAAGTGTACGTCACCGGAAAATATTCCCGGTGCGTGAAACGGAAGTCGTTGCCTGATATTTCGGAGGAGAGACTGGTAAATTCGAAAGGTTCGCTGCCGTTTTCACAGTTTTCAAATCGGTGATGAAGGATGTGGATTCAAAAAGACGGAAATGCCCTCGAAAAATTTAGTGGAGGAGTTGGTGGAAGGGTGGAAGGAAGAGTTGAGATTGAATTTGTTTAACTTCGATGTGATTAGGGATGTCAAAAACAAGGATAATTACATAGTCATTGATATCAATTATTTTTCGAGGTATGCGAAAATGCCATATTTCGAGTCCGTGATAACGGATTTTTTACTCGATGTGTGCTCGAAGAGATGAAATGTGGAAAAAACTGAGGATAGGAGGTACTTTGTTGAACCTTTGAAGCTCTAATAAGCTGACATTTTAGCATGCTTTGTATCTTCTTACACTGGTAATTGTAGTGCGTGGATTATTCCAATACTTGTTTTCTTTTACTTGACTCCAGTTTTGATTGCTTTTTACTTGACTCCACTTTTGATTGCTTTTTACTTGACTCCACTTTTGATTGTTGTGTCAAATGTGCATTTGTTACTGTTCTTGTTTGCAAATTGAGCTAAAGTTTTATGTAGAGGAGACAAATCTTGCTGTGCTATGTTATCATCTAGTTTCAGGTGTCTTGGATATAGTTACATGTCTACCATGGGATTTCTTCTATCATTTTATTTATGCCTTGAGGATTGTATTGTATACCGATATCTGAAAATGTATCGGATGTTGTAGGTACATTAGAGGAAATAAGTAGTTTAGTTAACATAGCCTTGGGTGATCGTTCGAATAATATAGGTACTTGTGTGATGGTGTGCTATTCTCTAATCTCCTCCCCTTAAGATTACAGTATTTGTTTGAATAACATAGCCATCAGTGATGGTTTCAGGAGTCTCGAATATAGTTACATGTCTACCATGGGATTTCTTCTATTTTTTATATACTCAGAGGTTCGTATTGTACCTATGTTCCAATATGTATTGGATGCCATAGGTACATTAGAGGGAATAAGTAGTTTTGTTAACATAGCCATGAATTACCGTTCAAATAACGTAGGAACTTGTGTGATAGTGCTATTCTATAATCTCCTTTCCATTTCCTAAAGATTATAGCATGCAAATGAGAATTATGGTTGTTGTTTAATTATTAGGTTTAACTCTGTGTTAGGCTCAATGTTAAAGATTTGCCATCTAAGCTTAAAGCGGATAATGGCATTTGGATAATGCCATAGGTACTTGGTAACCGGGAAACCTATGCACTCTTCTGAAGTTTTGAAGATTTTTTGAGAGCTTTACCCTGATCTTAATTTTCCTGAAATGTAAGACTATGGTATATGATTATATTACGCGTCACTGATGAATGTTGCACTGCACAACTTGCAACCTGCAATATACTCTATTGATGAACCAATTCATTTGTGCTCAAACTCGTTGCAGTTATTGGAGATTTAACCTGAAATATATATTGTTGGTGTGGTGTGTGATTGGTGATCCCATTTGGTCTCTTGTTCGAGTAATTGACTAATTGTTTTGGTCGTGAAAGATTGTCAGATAAGATTCATTTCGGCATTTCCAGCATTTCAGGTATCCCTCCTAGGCATTGAATTTACAGTAACATCCCAATTTAGGGGCTAAAAATATATTAATATAAAGTATCGAATTGAAGTCATAACGAGGGAAATTTTGAGGACCAAATTGTAACTTTTTAAAAGTGACATCTCAATTTTGGAACTTGTGGGAAATTTATAGACTTGAACCCGAATTATCCCATTTTTATTAGGCAGTGAAAAACGAACCCCCTCGGTAAAATTCCGAATTTTGAATTTCCCCTAAATATTAAACCCCAAAATCAACCTGTCACTTTCCTTCGCGTTTCTCCTTCCTCTAGTCGGGGTGCATGTCACCGCTCGTCCCAGTCGAAGGGTCGCGACTGTCCGACCAAGACCCCTAGGCCTGATTGTCAAAAGTCGTTGTCGTTTGTTGTGGAAAGCTCATCGAAGTTTCGTCGAGAAACCCTATCGCACGTCAGTTTTTCATCAATTCAGGCCAATCCGGCGATCGTCCCACCTCACCGCTATCACCAACGTGCTCCCCTACCTGTTTCGCTCAAAAATCGACTAGTGGGTCACGTCGTCGCTGTTGGTTTCGCCGATCACCAACGTGGGTAAGAGTTTCGGTCATTTTCTTTTAATTTCGATTGATTTTGGCTGGGTTTTGATATTTTTTTTATTTTAAAAGGTGAGTGCTTGAATAGAGAGTAATCGACTGAGTCAACTTGTTGACTTTGACTGAGTCAACCCATTGACAGTTGACCGTTGACTTTGATCGAAAAGACATTTTCTGAAAAGCCCTATTTTATATTTTTTGATGTTCTGAGTTCGAATCCGAAGTTCTTTTTGCCAAATTTTCACCCGGTAAGCCATTTTCAATGTTTTATCTTCGGATTCAAGTTGGTTTCTCATTTAAGTTCAGTTTCAAACGTAAATTCGGTTGCTTTGTATCCGAAGAATTATTGGACATTGAATTAAAGTTTGAGGGCGATCAAATGGAGTTTAAATGGTCGATCGATATGGCACAAAAATCAAGATAATAGTATGCTTTTCGGAACTCATTGATAAATGGTAAATGCATGAATGGAAATGATTGGTCCATTAGGTGTAGTTAACTATCATTGAACTCAGACAGAAATTGGAATAAAGAAGGAACATTGTGTAAGATTCTGACGGCTCGAAAAAGAAATAGGTAGATTGATTGGAAACAAATATCAGTTCAAAGATTTAATCAGTAAATCAATCAATCTCAAAACGCGTAAATTCTGATTAATCTCATTAAAGGTTAAATGTTGAGAATATTTGGATAAGAAATTACCAAAAATAGCACCATGAGATAAAATTACGAAAATGTCCTTGTATTGAAAAATAACCAAGACATTCCCTAGAGGTGAAATTAACCTCCTGTGAGCAAATGAGCAAAGTACTCTGAACTTTAATGAAACTAAAATACTTTCAAGCCTAAGTTATCCGAAGTAACGTCACTGACTGAATTGAATAAAATGATGATAATGCCCCTAAAGAGTAAAATAATCCAAAATATCTCTAAGCCTTGAAATAACTATTATATGACCAAATTGGACTGAAATGAAGTATTGTATGTATTCAAATTTTGAAAATTACGGAATTACTCTAGAAACTCCGAAGTGACCGGGATAGATTTAACTACTAAAAGAGCTAAGTACCCCGATGACCTTGAATTAAATGAATAACTTAGATAAGTCTGGAAATACTGATGATCTTATATGTTGTACCGTCCATAAGGGTTTTGAACAACGAATCAAGCACGTCGATATTTTTCTAATAACTTTACAATGTCGAATTGGAATAAAGACCATTGGAATACCTGTTCGTTTCTCTAAGATCAATTCTATGATTATTCTGAGGATGATCAATTCGACAAGAATTTTCTGTATTAAAAAGTGAATACTCTGGAAGTGCAACGATTTAACCGATTGTCAGGTATCATTGATGGGACTTGTATAGTTCGAGTTAGCTCGATGTTCTGATAAATCGACACAAATCATAAATGCCCTAAATCTTCGTTTCTCCCTTATCAGTTCAAATCACTAAGAATTCTCAAAGAACCTAATGCCCAAAATGCCTCTGATTTTCCTGAATAATTGAATCACTCATGTCATATCTGAAAACACAAGTAACTCAGATGCAAAGGATTCTGAATACCTTTTTGATTAACTAGTGCCTCTGAAAAATATATGAATACTATATGATCCTGATAAATCACGTTATGAATAACTGATGATTCTGTCAGCTAATGAACTCTTTCGATAGTGATTCTAATTTTTCTCATTCTATTGGTATACTAAAGTTCCGTATTTCTCTGCCCGATAAGATTATCAAGTACCTCCGAATAATATCTGGAACCTCTAGTGTGTTCCCTGATCACATATATATTTTATCTGATTTTACAAGTATGTTTATGTTATCTGAAATACAGTTTGACCTCTGATTTCTGCTATGAACTTTGATATATGTCCTGATCTATAATTTCATTTATAATATATGATATCTTCTCTGATTTCTGATATCTCTATTTACTGTCTGAAATTATTTTATATGGGGTACTCTAGTATGACTGAAGACACTGACAGGTTCAGTCACTATTGGTAATTCCTTGTATAGGTTCAACACAGACTAGTAATTCCTTATGGACCTAAGACGACTCTTGGGTGGGCTCTTGGGCCTAATGGGCCTAGTGGTAAGACCTTATTAACCCCAAGGCACACTCTTAAGGATAACACCACTACTATGTGCTTTTGGGTAAGACCATATGGACCTGAGGGCACTCCCCTCAGATGGGCACCTACGCTTTAGCTAGGATAAGACCTTATAGACCCAAGGTGTTCTCTTAGGTTGATACCTACGCTCTTTTGGGTCTAGGGTAAGTCCTTATGGATGCAGTTTTGGGGAACTACATATTGGCGTTCGGTTGGAGGATTTTACTATGGTTTTTGAAAAATACGTTTAAAACTGCTATTGTTTTAAAAAAACTTGTACATTTTCACTGGTTTTGTGGGAACATACTAGACACCCTATTCTAATCTCTTGAACCCAGTCATCTGAAACATTTCCTCTGAACTGAAAGCTTACTGTCTTTTACTATCAGAAATAACACTAGAACCTCAGCTCAGCATAAAAACCAATAGATGTCTGAATCAATAAGGAAACATATACTTATTTGTTATCTGCATGTTCCTCAGCATCATCTGGTAGTTCTGTATTACTGAGCTTTCCAAATCTCACTCTGTTACTCACCTTTTTAGGTTAGAAGGATTGAACCAGTGACACTATCGCCATTAGTAAAAGAGTTCCATCGGCGTTGCTTGCAGAGTACGGTGCATGTCATTAGGGGCATGTAGCTTGCATTTTGTTTTTATATCTGTGTATGGAATTTGTTTTATTTCTTAATATTGTTAAATGTTACTTTTGAATATATAATTTTTTATGATTTTAAGCGTTTAAACAAAAAGTTTTTTTTTGAGATTTTTACGGTGGGTTGCTCCGGTGGCCTTAATGTGACAACTCGGAGATCGGGTCACCCGCATTGACCCGTGAGTGTTACATTTACTCCATTAGAGGTAAGCTTAAAAGATACTATTGACGGCTTCAGGAAGAATAAGTTGTTGACTATGTGTTTCATGGTATGCTACCATACATTCATATTATGTTTGATCGTTTAGAATTGTTGTTGAATGCTTGTAGTATTCAGTGAAAACTTGCCACTTTGTTAGCATCATGACAATTTTGTTGTTCTTAGTACCCACCATGTTTCAAGATATTCTAACAAAAAAATAAAATGAGTGTTTTTTATTTTCAAAATATATTGCGAAAAAATCATGGAATTCATCATGCTGAGGTGATGAGTTCCAACGATCATATTTTTATTAAATAAAAAGTATTAAGTTACCCACACATTAGAAACATTAACTCCTACATTACATTAGAACATTAACTCCTACGTTACATTACAATACAATAGAAGCATGAAGTTACCCACACATCTTAGTCTTTATTGTTAGTTGACTCATCAAATGTTAAGTTAAGTTCTTAAATCTTCCATTAAGCTTATATATAAATAGTTCAAATTCTTGAAGTTCAGCTTATATATTCTCATATCCTTCAGAACATTTTGTTTTTGATATGGAAGGAGTTGCAACTTGCTTGTTATACTCAACAAATAAGTCAACATTACTCACCAAACTAGTAATGTATGTGTCAATCATTGTTCGAACTGCAACATCATTGTTCAGATAACCCATTGATGAATGTTGTGGAACCAAAGAGGTTGGAAACCTGAACTGTAGTAATGAAAATGTTGAATATTTAATAGCTCTAACCTTGTTTGAAATTGATGCTTCTGGTATCGTCGAGGCTGCTTCAGAAGGACAAGGTTTTTATATTGAGGGTAATGTCTGGGAGGTAACGATTTCATAGGTTCATGCATTGTATAATTTTCCTAGGGCTAGGCCCATTCACCAACACCATTTCAACCCAAAATACCTCACTATCAACATCCATTTGCAATGCATGACATTAACTACGATGCCATGAGGAATCCTGATATTCATGATATGCTAGATATTTGTGCAACTCATTGGGGTAACTCCGACGTCGGATCAACAGAGTTGATAGTTGAGTCCTTATTTAAAACTAAGAAGGATGCCCAACCAGAAGTCAATGAGTCTTATATCAAAGCCCATATAAATTTTTATGTGGTGGAGTCTGATCATAAGACATATTTCGTCAGGTTTATAAACCAAAATGTTGGAGAGCATTCATAATATGTTCCATATGTCCATGCTTATAAGATATCATTCCAACCTATCGCATGTCTTATATTTAGAACAAGTTGAGTTGAGCCTTGACATGACTTGTGAGGAGAAGACAATCAGAATTCTAGCCAAAGAAGTGAAAGAGCTGAGGAATAAGAGGATTCCCTTAGTAAAAGTACTTTGGAGGAATCATGGAGTCAAGTAAGACATGAAGCTTCAGCATCCTCATCTTTTCTATCCAGGTAAATTTCGAGGACAAAATTTCTTCTTAGGAGGAGAGAGTTCTAATGCCCTGAACCCCGAATTAATAGTCTAGGTCAAATCGAGACCCATTATTTGAGCCCAAAGGATTTATTATTTTAGTTTGGACCAAGTTTATTGTTTTTGGGATGAAATTTTGGCCCAAGAGTTAAGGATTTGTGATGAGAAAGTGGAGAATTAAAATGAGGAGGGACTAAAGATACAAATTACCGCATTTTATTTTTGAAACTGGAAATCCCTCTTCTTATTATAAGTATACGTAAACTACTCCCCTTATCTTCTCATCAAACTCTCTTCTCATTTCTTCCATCTTTTCTCTTTTCTCCTTCATTTCTTAAGCTGAGTTTTTATAACTCCGTAAAAATGCCATATGTAGGGCCTTTTAACTTAAGTTATTGATTGTCTAAAAGCCCATATAGGATCATATAGATGCATTTAGGAGCATATAGTTGTATGTGGTAGAAATATGTTTGTCGCGGCATTTTATTTTGTGTAATTGGTGTTGCGTTTTGGGGAAGGTGCATGTTTAGTGATATGCAGGATTTGAGAGCAAGGATAAGCAAAAGAGAAGTGTCGTGACATGATGAGACTGCCGAGCAGAATGCAAATGCCAAATCATATGTCATTTCAAAAGTGAACAAGATGAAAGAATATATTTTTAAGAGCCATATGTCCTTATCTTCACGTGCCCTCTACCACCAGTCACTCGAGATGAGACATCTTCCACCTGGGACGCCTAATGCTATCGGGACCATGCCCATCTGAAGCTGATTCTACCTAGACCATGCCCTGTTGCAGGATGATCCTGTCTGGTCCACGCCCGGTGTTTTGGAGGGGACCCCTGCCACAGCTACTCACTCCCTCATGTGAAGCAGACATGTTCGGGGGTATCCTAGGAATTTTAACACAAATTTCTAGGTTTATTCTCCCCATATAAAAAGGAGATGAAGCCACAATGAGAAGAGACTTTTACACGCCTCCTTGAGGTAGAAATTTAGAGAGAAAAATATCCCTCCTTTTTTCATCAATCTTATTTTTTGTGGCATTCCTCCATTGACAAGCTAGAGGGAGTGTCGAGCTAGACACCCAAGAAGAGCTAGCGAGCTGAGGTAGTCTGTGGTGGTTGAGGGGAGCTTTGTCAGTGCACGTGAAAGGCTTTTTCTCCTTCCCTTTACTCTTTGCTTTCATTTATATCATTTGGGTTATATGGAACAAATTAATGTCTTGTTTTATTTCTTGGAACATTCGAACCCCACCATGAACTAATCTTATTTGGTGGGAGTTCCTTATGGATATTTTAGTTTGCTTTAATGGATGGTTGTTTTTGTATGTTGTTATCTGTTTTTTTTATGATGTTTAATGCCTTAAGGTTGTAGGAGCTATGAGAGTAGCCATTCCTTAGGATATTGCTTAGTGTTCGAGAGAATGGCTAAGTAGCATGTTCTTAGTGTTTGAGATAAACTAGGGAGGATCTACATAACCAAGGAGTTCTAGGTAGTAACTAGGCCTAATCCAACCTTAGAGATAAGGCTAGGATTTCATACGACTAAAAGGAGTAGTGCTTGATCGAGAGGTTAGATGTTAATGATGTCGCTAAAAGGTATTGCCATGAGTTATCTTGTTATCTGAACATATAGGATCCCTGCACTAGCTAACGCCAATAGGTTTGCCATGGCATCTTGAACCTGTCGAGTTCCTTGACTAAAGATAGCATATGGTGTAATCCCAAAATTTATATAGTGACCAAAATGAAAATTTTGAAAGTTTGGTGACTAAAGTATAAACTTTAAAAAAGTTTAGGGACCAAAATGGTAATATTAAAAAGTTATATTTTCGGTCTCGTAAATAAATAGTTTATCTCAAAAATAACATTTCTGTGGGAATCAGAATTTTAATCCGAGATGTGTAATAAAAGTTATAAAGCAAGGAAGTTGAGGAAAAATTCGGTAAATCGGATCGAATAGAAAATTAAGGAAAATCTGAAGGATGATACATTAGACCGAAAATATTATTTTCACATTTTTAAATGTTGGACAATTAAATAAATCCTTAGATTTAAGGGTTTAATTCCATGTTTAATTTGGATCGTTGGATTAAAGTGGCAAGATTGTGATTTTTGGAAAAAGGCAAGGGCAAATCGGTAAACTAAGATCTTATTGGTTTAGCTTTGACTTTTGGAAGATGATAATGGTTAGGTGTCTTAGTTTGGAAGATGATAAGGTTAGGTGTCTTGGTTTAATGGTAATTATGAAGTTTTATTAAGGGTAAATTGGTATTTTCCTAGTTTAATGAATTTAATATTCATTAAAGGTAAATTTAGCAAGGAAAATATCTAAAATTCACGCCAAATTTGTTCTTCATCTTCTCCATTTCCGTGAGCTATACCAAGGTAAGGTGAAAATAATTGTTTTCCATTTTAAGCCATTTCCTATGGAATTCAAGATATGTCGTGAAATAGGAAAGTGATCTAGTCGAAAAATGCTATCTTTGGTACTAATTATGCTTGCTCAACTTGCTTAATTTAAAATATCCCAAATCTTAGGGTTTATGTTCATGATAGGGTTCATGAAATTAATGATGAATATTGATGTTTTTGAGGTTGTAGATTCATTTTCAAGCTTGATTTGTGATTAAAACATGTTCAAACTTCCTAGATATGATTCTATAAATTTCGATCAAATGAAGAAATTATAGAATTTTGTGTTTTGATGAGAGTTGATTAGAGATTTGATTTTAATGATGTTGTAAGGTTGATTGGAAGTTGATTTCATACTTGAATTGAATCAAAAGTGAGCAAAATCATGAAAACTTAGTTTATAAGTTTAAAGTATTCAGCTATGGGTTAGTTGAGTGATAAAAATTATGAAAAAATTATATAAGGGCTGGAAATGATGTAGGAAGTATTCTACAAGCCTTAAAAAATTAGGGATAATTTTATAATTTTTGGAAAGTTGAGGGACCAATTTGGTAATTTTAGAAAAGTTGTGAATGATTGTATAATTGTTTAATAGTTGATGTTTTATGCTGTAAACTACTGTTTTAGAATTGAAATTAGTGTTTAGATGTGAAATATGACCATTTTGGAAGTCTGAAAAGATTGGGGATTTAAGTGTAACATTTGTATAGTTGGGGTACTTAAATGTAATTATACATTTGTAAAAGCATTTGAATGCTAACAATTTCAATGTTGTAATTTTGGTATTAATAATCTAAGTGATAAAATGGTGAAGGACCATTTTGTGTAAATTGGAAAAGTTGGTGCCAATGTTAAAATGAATTATTAAGTGTTAAGTATTTTGGAAGAAAATGAGTTTCAAGTATATTGTGGATTTTGTTTTGAGATTGTGTTTATGTTAGTACAATACTAACATATGTATTGTTATGAATTTGTGATTTGTACAGATCGTGATTGATTTGTGATCAAAGTACGTCAAGTATAAAAGGGTTTATTGTGGATCGTAATGAGGCACATCTTTTGGATATATAAAGTGTTAAGGTGAGTGCAATGCAAGCATGACATTGTACATGGATGTTTTATACATAATCAGAAAGACTTGCGATAAGTCGACCTTGTTTATATTAGGATGATATTATGTCATTTTTATAACTTCGATATAACATTGATATGTCACGGCGTGAAATTATAGTGTATTGATCATGAATAATGTGATATTTTATCATGGATGTTATTTTGGGTATGAACTGCCCTAATGTTAAATATATGGTTATATGATACCATGAATGAATGAAATAGACTATAAGCCCAAGTGAGTTATTGAGGGACAGGTATAGTTGGCATGCCATAGAGTACAGCAGCAGGCTGGTCAATTTATCTCTGAGGGTGTTGGAGGGTCAGGTTGGTCAAATTACTACGGCATTACAAGAACGACAACCAGGTCGTCTGGAAAGTGACACTGAAGTCACTAAACCTTATGATAAAGAGCAATGCAATGTACTAACTCTACGGAGTGGAACCCAAATCAATGTAGAAGACAAGTTTGAGGGAAGATCGAAGAATGATTTACCCTTGTAACCGTGCAAGTTGAGCATGAATTTCCAGAAAAAACACAAGTGGAGGAAGATAAGGATAAGGGTTCATCGAGTAAAGCAACTGAGGGAGCAAACAAAAAATGCCAAGGCAAACGTTGTTCACGTCCCTTCATTGAAGGAAGTCAGACCGCCACCTCCTTTCCCGCAAAGACTAAAGAAGCATAACGATGACATTCAATTCAAGAAGTTTGTTGACATTTTGAGTCAACTTCACATCAATGTTCCTTTTCTGGAAGCTATGGAACAAATGCCGACATATGCTAAATTCCTCAATGAGATTGTTACCGAGAAAAGAAAAATTAAGAAGTACGAGACAATTGCCATGGCAAAAGAATATTGTTTTGCCTTAAGCAAACTGTCACCAAAAAGACAAGATCCATGCATTTTCATCATTCCATATTTGATAGGAAAAAATTATGTTGGGAAGGCACTATGTGACCTTAGTTCAAGCGTGAACTTAATGCCTAAGTCAATTTTCATGAAACTTCGAATAGGAAATGCGAGACCCACCTCCGTTATCTTCCAATTAGTCAATCGTTCCCATGTTTGTTTCAAAGAGCGAGTCGAGGATGTCATTGTAAGGGTGGACAAATTCGTATTTCCAGTAGATTTTCTTATTATGGACTGTGAGACCGATGCCACAACACCCATAATTTTGGGAGACCCTTCCTAGCTACCTAACACATTCTTATTGACTGTGAGAAGGGTGAGTTAACCATGAGAGTGACCGACCAATGTGTCACTGTGAATGTCCTCCGTACTCTCAAGTATATAGATGATACTGAAGAATGCCAGAGCATTTTCGAAGTGGATTCATTTATAGCAAGAAAAGCTGATCAATTTTACCATGACAATTTTATTCAGTTGGAAAATTATGAGAGGCTGTTTGAAGACGAAAAGGCCGAAGAGCCCAATGACTTTTCTTTGGAGGAGCATCAGGCTAGCTTCCTCATAGTTAGCCTAGGTACGCATTTTGAACCTCTTAATTTCGAAGAGTTTGTTCCTCTTAAGCCCTCATTACAACATGCACCTACACTAGAGTTAAATAATTTTCCACAACATCTTAAATATTCTTATCTGGGTAGTAATGAAACATTACCTGTGATTGTTTCCTCTGCCGTGACTCCTAACCAAGAATGTAGATCGTTAAGAGTCTTGTCACAACATAAGAGAGCATTAGGATGGACTATGGCAGATCTGAAGGGAATAAGTCTGACCATTTGCATGCAGAAAATCTTGTTGGAAGAAAGCCATGGAAAATCCATAGAACTACAAAGAAGATTAAACCCAATCATGAAGCAAGTTGTGATGAAAGAAATTCTCAAATTGCTTGATATGTCAAATGTGTGTCTCGTCCAATGTGTGTTAAAGAAGGGATGCATGACCATGGTGACAAGTGAAGACAATGAGTTGTTACCAACACATACTGTCATCGGGTGGCGAATATGAATGGACTACCGTAAACTCAATAAGGCCACCAAGAAGGACCACTTCCCTTTGCCTTTTATCGATCAAATACTATATCGACTGGCTGGCAAGGCAGATTAATGTTTCTTGGATGGATACTCGAGGTATAATCAAATTTCCATCGTACTAGAGGACCAAGAGAATACAACATTCACGTGTCCCTGTGGCACTTATGCTTTCCGAAGAATACCTTTTGGACTCTGTAATGCCCCGACAACCTTTCAACACTGCATGCAAGCCATATTTTCTGACACGATTGAGTATTTTCTAGAAATGTTTATGGATGACTTCTCCAATTCTAGAGATGACTTCGAGAAATGTATCGACAATTTGGCGAAGGTACTCAAGCAATGTGAGGAGGTCGATCTCGTGCTAAATTGGGAAAAGTTTCACTTCATGGTGACCGAAGGCATTGTTCTAGGCCATAAGATCTCTAAAAGGGCATTGAAGTGGACAAAGCCAAAATCGAGGTGATCGAGAAGCTACCCCCACCAATTTCTGTCAAAGACGTTAAGATTTTCCTTGGACATGTTGGGTTTTATAGAAGATTCATCAAGGACTTTTCCACAATATCCAAGCCCTTATGCACACAGTTTCAACAAAATTAGCCCTTTGTGTTCGATAAAAATTTCCATGGCGTATTCACCGAGCTGAAAAAAAGACTTATCTCTGTACCTATCGTGGTTCCCCCCGATTAGACGTTACCGTTCGAGTTAATGTGTGATGCAAGTGATTTTTCTGTGGGAGCTATTCTTGGGCAACACAGAGGTAAAAATTTTCCATGTTATATATTATGCTAGTCGTACCTTGAATGAAGCACAACTGAACTATACTACCACTGAGAAAGAATTACTTGCTATGGTATTTACATTTGACAAGTTTAGGCCATACTTGATAGGAACCAAAGTCATTGTTCACACTGATCACTCAACTATAAAATACTTAGTGAACAAGAAATATGCCAAGCCTAGACTCATTAGGTGGATATTACTACTGCAGGAATTTGAAATAGAGGTAATAGATAGGAAAGGTACTGAAAATCAGGTTGCAGATCATTTATCTAGGCTAGAAAACAATTTTGAATGCCATGACATTTTAGATATTCAAGAGGAATTCCCTGATGAGAAAATTTTATATGCCACGACAATTCTGTGGTACGCTGACATCGTTAATTTTCTTGTTAGTGGTATTTTTCCATATGAATTGAACAGCCAGGGCAGGAAAAAGTTCTAGAATAATACCAAGTTTTACTTTTGGAACGAGCCGTACTTATTTAAACAATGCGTCGATCAAATGATTTGACGTTGTGTCCCCCGAGGAGGAGCAAAGAGACATTCTACACCATTACCACACAACCCCCTGTGGAGGACATTTCGGAGGTGCAAGGACTACTGCTAAGGTCCTCTAATCAGGCTTTTACTAGCCTTCATTGTTTAAGGATACTCATGAGTTTTGCAAAGCATGTGATAGATTCCAACGCACTGGGAACATTTCCAGACGACACGAAATGCCATTACAAAATATTCTGAAGATCGAGGTCTTTGACGTGTGGGGCATTGACTTCATGGGACCGTTCCTAACTTCTTTTGGAGACTTATATATTTTGCTTGTTGTAGACTACGTATCTAATTGGGTCGAAGCCATTGCCACACCGAGGAATGACTCTAAAATCGTGCTCAAGTTCATTCACAATGACATCTTTACCCAATTTGAAGCACCAAGAGCCATCATCTATGATGAGGGCACTCATTTTGATAACAAACTAATTGCCAATACATTACAAAAATATGGAGTACGACATAATATTGCCATGGCATATCACCCACAAATCAATGGGCAAGCTAAAGAGTCCAACCGGGAAATCAAGCAAATCCTAGATAAGGTGGTGAATCATAGAAGGAATGACTGGTCTCTGAAGCTGGACGAAGCGCTCTGGGCTTATCGGACGACATTCAAAACACCTTTGGGAATGTTACCTTTCAAGATGGTATATGGAAAAGCATGCCACCTACCCATGGAATTAGAGGATAAGGCATATTGGGCAATCAATAAGCTGAACTTTGATGCACAATTGGCTGGAGAGTAAAGGTTACTCGATCTGAATGAAATAGAAGAGTTTTGAGCACAATCATATTAAAATCCCAAGCTTTGTAAAGAAAAAACTAAGAAGTGACATGATCGAATGCTTTTTCCATGACATTTTCATAATGGCCAGCAGGTGCTCTTGTTTAACTCGAGGCTAAAGTTCATCCTTGGAAAACTGAAGCCACGATGGTTCGGACCTTTTGAAGTACACCGTGTCTATCCTCATGGCGATGTAGATATCAAGAATATGGATGACATATCCATTTTCAAAGTTAATAGACAATGTCTGAAGTCTTATCAAGGAGCTCCGCCCATGCATGACAAATCAGTACTCTTCTCGCACGATGTCAAAATCTACTAAGCATCTTGAAGATGCCATTACATTTTAGATTTACTCTTGTGCATAAATAACAATTTATTTTGTTACTGTTTTATTCAGTTTCCTTTTAAGTGATTATTTTATTTTTCTTTGCAAGGTTAGGGTTTACGCGGCAGGCACGTGATGGCCGTACGATTAAAGCAAAATAGAATGGGGAGCAACAAGACAAAAAGATGAGGGAAACTTTTTCACCTTTTTGAATTTTTAGTTTTTCTTTAGGGTTTGTTTAATTATTTTTTCCTTTTTCCCATCCACACGTCAAATAACCCCCACTTTTTTACCTTTTTATCTTGTTCCCATCATTTTTACTATCTCACTTTGCTTTAATCTTTTCTTTTTCTTCCCTTCTTTACACCGAATACCATAGCCAAAAAGCTTCAAGCTTTTTCATCATTTCTTTGTCTTGTCAACTAACCATGGAGTGATCACATCCCTCCAGCACAAATCCATCATCTCCATCAAGTTTCGTTGATGAAGCATCACAAGAAAGATTTCAAAACCTTAAAAATAGTCGGGTATTCTTTGAGTTAGGCTTCATTTTTTATGACGAGGAAGACGCCGACCTTGGTAATGATGTCATGAATATCGTACACCAGCACTAGTGGCAAAACTTTGCCAAGCATCCGAAGATTGTGAACGCTTCTTTGGTGATGGAGTTTTATGCTAACCTAACTAATCCAAATCAACATGCCATTGTGGTATTTCTATTTGCTTTACTTCTTCAACTATTAATCGTTATTTTACCTTGCAGGATGCTATTGATAACCACACCGGTTTCACAAAAGAGGAAGACAATGAAACTTATCTTGGCATTTTGGAAGACCTATGTTTTCCAAACACACAGTGGAATGGCCAGCAAGTAAACTGATGAACGGTGGACCGTGAGAGGCTACAACCGAGGGATAAGTTGTTGAATCACTTAATGAAGCACAAACTTCTCCCTGCTGCCACAACACCACAGTTTTATTGCAGATGATGCTTCTGTTGCACTCTATTTTAGTAGGCGTTCCATGGACATGGACAAGATAATTGTGGAACAAGTTCATACTTGTCTGAAAAGACTTGTCAGTGCCTTGGTATTTCCAAACCTCATTACGGATTTCTACCGTAAGAAGAAGGTGTCTGACGAACAATTTGATGAGATATTGCCTGGACTGGCTGGAATTAAAAATGCCAAGCTTCCTTTGTTACTTGGATTTAAGGAAAATAAGAGAAAATAGAAAGAGGAGAACACTCCTCGTGCTGATGCAACCTCGAATGCCAGGGTAAAAGTAGATGCCCTATATAAGGTCACTAAGCGAACCCAAGAGCATGTCGAGCAATTGACCAACAACATGGTGATTTTTTTTTTTGCATATGTAAAGCACCAAGATGAGTTTATCCTAAATGCTTTAATGGAGATTCTCCTCCACATTAATTTTGATATCCCAGTATTCCCTACTACGCTCTTGCAACTATCTGAAAATGTCGAAGCATCCAAAGATACTCGCCATCCCGCTAATGAGGAGGATCCAGCTGATCATGATCTATTTCACTTTGTGCCAACTACTGAATATCGAGAAAAAGATCTCCAACTTTCAACCGTACCAGCACCCTCGTAGCCCTAAAGCCATTAGAGGATGAACAATCAAAAATGCCACAGTAAATTCTTCTACGAAGGAGTAGATGCCGGTTGAAGAAGGTGTCTAGGTGTGAGGAGCCTTAGTTATCCCTAGTCCCAGAAGGATCCAGTACCCCCCCTACTGCACGAGCATCAGACTCTGAACATTCCAGCCCCACACAACTACGCAAGCACCCTCGTCACACAACTACTACACCGCCACCAACATAAAGTCAATGTACCTTGCATTACATTGCATTTCATAGCATGTAGTCTAGTTTTAGCTTAATTTTTATTAAGCATTGAAGATAATGCTTCTCTCAAGTTTGGGGGAGGTAGGGTTCTCAAATCATTACATGATAGTATTAGTATAATGAATATGCCATGACATTAGTACGTGTTAGAATTAGTTTTTTGGAATAAATTAAGGATGCTCGATGATGAGAAACTCTTTATGACTAGAAATGAATGTACATGACTGATGAGGATGATAGGACTAACTCTAGGACTTACTTCTTTGGAACCTTCGAATACACGATTGTATGTTTTCCATGCTTAAGGAAATTATAAATTTTTTATAAGAGAACTCTTGAATGTCTTGGTATAAAACTTTGATAATGAAGGATAATAAATGCTTCGGCATATCTGTAGAGGGACACTTCGCTATGCCATGGCATTGGCTGGAAACTGCATTTAAATATATGGCAGCTATGGTATATGAGTGAATGAAAGTAGTCACAGGATGACTCTACCTGTCTACCTCGGGGGTGAAAGGTATTCTCCCTTTCACCAAGAGTGTGGGATGGTAGGTTTGATGGGCTAACTCCCCTTGTAGCAGTGTTAATAAAAGAAAAGAAAACAAGGTGGGAGTAAAACTTGTAAATGTCGTGGCAAAACAAGAGAGCTTGCTTAGAAAATTTTTAGGTTTATTAAGAATGGACTTGATACAATCACACGCACACACTCACACAAAGGATCTTGCCCTAGGGGACTGTACTTGATTTCTCAAACTAGTCTAGCGTATTGAAGCCAAATGTTCTGAGGGTTGAAATTATATCCCATATAACTATTTTGCTTCTGAACTTGCCATGTTATTTTCATTTTGCTTAATACTATCCATTGCTTGAGGATAAGAAATAGCTTAAGTTTGGGGGTGTGATAACTCCGTAAAAAGGCCATATTTAGGGCCTTTTCACTTAAGTTATTGACTATCTAAGAGCCCATATAGGACTATATAGATGCATATAGTTGTATGTGGTGGAAATATGTTTATTGCAGTATTTTATTTTGTAATCGGTGATGCTTTATGGGGAAGGCGCTTGTTTTATGATGTGCAGGATTTAGGAGCAAGGATAAGCAAAAGAGAAGTGTCGTGACATGATGAGACTGCTAAGCAGAATTTAAATGTTGAATCGGATGGTATTTTAAAAATGAACAAGATGAAAGAAAATATTTTTAAGAGCCAACTATCCTTATCTTCGTGTACCCTCTACCACAAGTCACCCCGAGAGGAGACATCTACCACCTAGGAAGCCTGATGTTGTTGGGACCACGCCCAGCTGCAGCTGATTCTGTTTGGACCACGCCCTACTACAGGATGATCTTGTCTGGTCCACGCTCGGTTGTCTGGAGGGGACCACTGCCACAGTTGCTCATTTCCTCACGTGAATGAGACATGTTTGGCGTATCCTAGGAATTTTAACACAAATTTCTAGGTTTATTCTCCCCCTATAAAAAGGAGATGAAGCCATAATGAGAAGGGACTTTTACACGCCTCCTTGAGATAGAAATTCAGAGAGAAAAAGGTCTCTCCTTTTTTCATCAATCTTATTTTCCATGGCATTCCTCCATTGACAAGCTAGAGGGAGTGGAAAGCTAGGCATCTGAGAGGAGCTAGCAAGCTGAGGTAATCTGTGGTGGCTAAGACGAGCTTCGGCAGTGCACGTCAAAGGCTTTTCCTCTTTCCCTTTACTCTTTGCTTTCATTTATATCATTTGGGTTGTATGGAACAAATTAATGTTTTACTTGGAACATTCGAACCCTACCATGAACTAGTCTTATTTGTTGGGAGTTCCTTATGGATATTTCAGTTTGCTTTAATGGATGGTTATTTTTTTATATTATTATCTGTTTTGTTTATGATGTTTAATGCCTTAAGGTTGTATGAGCTATGAGAGTAGCCATTCCTTAGGAGATTACTTAGTGTTCAAGAGAATGGCTAAGTAGTATGTCATTAGTGTTCGAGAGAAACTAAGGAAGAACTACATAAACAAGGGGTTCTAGGTAGTAACTAGGCCTAATCCAACCTTAGAGATAAGGCTAGGATTTCAGACGACTAAAAGGAGTAGTGCTTGATCGAGAGGTTAGATGTTAATGCTGCCGCTAAAAGGTATTGTCATGGCATATCCTGTTATCTGAACATATAGGATCCCTGCACTACCTAACGCTAATAGGTTTTCCATGACATGTTAAACCTGTCGAGTCTCTTTACTAGAGATAGCATAGGGCACTCTTAGTAAAGTCTGTCGGGAAGATAAGACATAGAAGTAAGACCATCCTGAGAAGTAGACTTAAATTTGCTAAGTGACTCCTATCATTCATTCTCATGGTAGCTTGTTGTGGGAAGAGTCTAAAGTCTTGATAATCAAATCTAGTATTTACAAATTATTTTGCCTTTACATTTTCATTTCATTTCACTAAACACAACTTAATTTTCCACAACATCTCCATTTGCTGCTATATTACCATCATTACATTTCCACAACATCCATTTCATCTGCCACATTATTCTCATTTGTAAATAACATCACTAACTATACTTAGGTGAAATAGTAAATTATTGTGATTAGGCTTATAAATTTCCTCCAATCCCTGTGGATATGATACTCACTCATCACTGTATTACTTGTTCAATTGTGTATACTTGCACATATTTTCGTGACCATATATAATAGTCACAATTTACGGGCAGATTTTAAGGGTTTCAAGTGTGAGTTTATTTAACCAAGGTAAGATTATTAATCTCCATTCTTCAAGCTTTAATTCAAGTTCAATTTCTCAAGTTTTTCCTTAGTTAGCAAAAATGGGTTTTTTGTGGAAGTAAATGGAGTAGATGGATTTTTAGTTGCTCTAGTAGATGGATTTTTAATTGCTCTAGTAGATTTCAGATATAGGAAACATTTTTAGCATTAATTCAACCATTTAGATGAGTTAGGAACACGTTTCTTTACCTTTGATGGGAGAAAGCTCAAGAGCAAGAGGTATAGAAAAATTGACCTTGGGTTAATTTGGGGAGAGTTTTATCCATCAAAGAAGCAAGGTAACACATTTACAACTCCCTCATACCATTTGTGGGTCACTAGAAAATGCGTGATAGCAAGAAAGTTGAGATTAAAGCATGTTTGATCATCCATGGTAGATTCTAGCTTATGGTGTTATTTAACTTGTTTAAAGCCCTTTATGATCTATTTTATAATATTTAAACTTATATTGTCAATTGAAAATGTTGGAATTGTTTTGTGAGGGTTTGAAAGTATTTAAACGGGTAAAAAATTGAATTTACTGAAGACGTTTCGAAACCCCATGGCTTGTTTTAAAACCTTTTATCCATAATTTAATTTCAGGAAAAGGTTTCAAAACCTCTACAGTAGGTTTCAAAACTCCCTTCCTAAACCTAAAAAAATTATGTTAAGGTTTCTAAACCTATACAGCAAGTTTCAAAGTAAAAGGGAACGAAAGTTCATTAGTGACGATAATATAAATATACAAAACCAGAAGGACCCAAAGTAGATTTTATCCACATGCCAAAGTGCTCTCCTGACCCCTCTCCAAACGACATCATTTTATGTCCCATATATGTACTCGAAATCTAGGCCAAAACCGACCATCCTTTCATTTGCCTTCTTTTCCCTTTGTTTGAAAGAGAGATAGAGCTCTAGAGAGCTTCAATCGAAGCAAAGAAATCCCAAATCCAATGGGGTCACCTCCATGGTGGTCTCCGTTGACTGGCGATAACCACTATCCGTCGGAGTCGATGAAGAAAGAAAAAGACATCTTTTGAAGTGTCTCTCCATCGTCACGAATCCAGGCTTTGTTTAGCTTGGAAATGGCCCAAATGTTGTAGATCTATGAAGAAACGATTCAATTTCTTTGGCTCTGGTGAGCCTTGGAGTTCTCGGCGATCGACTTACGAGCTAAGTCCTTTCTCTTTTCAGTTTTTGTTTTTTCTTCCTCTAATTTTTTTCCTTTTTCTCTCTGTTCGACCCCTTTTTTCCCGAACCCTTCCCCTCCTTTTAATCTCCTTGCATGTTATATTTTGGGTGACTTGTGTAGCTCTGAATCATAGGGTATGAGTGCCCTATTTCTTCTTGTGACAGGTCTTGGTTTTCTTCGGGATTTCATGCTTGTAAGTGGATATTTCTTTATTAATTTTTTTATTTTTGTTGACTGGAATGGTGTATTGATTGATGCATTTTATGTCACTGTTCGGTACGGATTGCTGACGACGGTGATGTGGGAGTCCTTTGGAGGCGATTTATGCAATGGGGAGTTAAAGAGTTTGGCGCGTGCATCTCACACGCGACAGATCGGACGATTCACATCCACTTGTAGCGACGGTTGGTTGCATTAGGGTAAAAACCCTAATAATAAAAGCATAGGGGCCATTGGATCTATACTAGAACCAATGGCTGGAAATGGTGGTGGCTGCTCTCCTTAGGGTTAGGGTTTCAGAAGCCCTAGGGAGTTGATATTGGGTTGGGTCAAGTCCTTTTGGGTCTTGTAATTGGGCTCCAGTTGGGTCTGTTATTTGTAAACGAGTTATATCTTGGGGGCTCGAACCGGGTGGGCTTGTATGCTGGGTCACTTGTTGGCTAGGTGTTGGATTTGTATTTTGGGCTTTAGTTTCGGGCCTACAAAATATGTAAATAAATATTAATATAATAATAATAATAATAATAAATAATAACAATAATAAGTTAGACCCCAGACAAAAACGGATGTCTACATATTCAATAGGTCTTAAAGATTTATATTCTTGAATGATTATTTAATATGTGAATTTAAAGATGTATTTTTTTGAAATTGTTTTTCCTATTAATAAATATAATAGCAAATACAACATGAAGTCAGAAGCATATTTTTTTAATAAAAAATTCTTGAAATGATTAAAATGATAATAAAAAATTAGATAAAAATTCTCTTGAATGATTCGTTTTGAACTTTACTTCCATACTTCTTTCATAATTAAAATTAATTATTTAGACTTAATAACTTATTATGTAGGTAATACATTCTTAATAGAAGAAGATTCCAAAATATTTCATGCAAGTGACTCAGGTATAATACAGCAAATGAATCTTTCATTCATTTTATTTCTATAGGTGATGAGATATATATTATTTAATTGATTGAATAAAATTAATTAAAAAATATTGATAAAAAATAAATGAGAATTAAAAAATTAAAAAATATATATAATATGTCATGTCATGTGTGTATCATTTCTATTTTTTTAAATTTGAGGGTCTCAATAATTATTAAGTCAATAAATAAAAATAAAGGTGAAATTAACAAAAAAGTTAGTCTAAATCAGATGTACCCAATACCCATGCTATAAAAATATGGGTAAATTACATCATTTCTAATTGAATTCTATTCTCTCTCCTATTTCATTAATTATACTTTTAATTTTTTAATTTTCTCATTAAATTTTTGAATTATTCCTATTTTAATTACTCTATGATGACATGAATTATTTTATTATTATGTTTATATAATATATCATATTTTTTTAAACTTTTAATACCACATATGATTTTAATAAAAAATATAAATCTTAAATTATTCATTAAAACCCTAATATTCAAATTATACCCAATCCTCATCCTTCAACAAGTGTGAGATGGGTAGCGACAGAAAAACATTCTTAACCAAAATCTCTCTCGTCCTCCCTATACCTATTCTCACCCACATCTGCAATCTCTTCCATTACTTTAACCATATTACCATTCTCACTTGATTATCAAACGGTAAGACTCATCGACGACAAACATGCTATGAAGCGTAACAGCGCAGGATTGAACCGCCATATCGAGCCGGATTGTATATAATGTGATAGTTCGTCGATTATCCTCCACTGATTTGGAACACTGGGAAAACAATACACTGTTTAGTACCCATCTCGCAGGTGAGGCCGTTGATGAGCCACTATCCGCTGATGGGAGGGTGAAACATCGATGAGAGGGTGTGATGGGATTGTGATTTGGGATTTAGAATTTATAATTTAGAATTTGGAGTGTAATTTAAGAATTTAGGGGCATAAGTGTAAATTCTAAAGGTATAATTTAAAATATAAATTAAATATCACATGTTATATAAAAATAACAATAAAATAATTTATATCATATTAAAATAATAATAAAATAATTCATGTTATTAGAGTGATTAAAATTAGAACAACTAAAAAATTTAGTAAATAAATTAAAAAATTAAAAGTACAATAAATAAAATAAAAGATAATAAATTTAGTGAGAAATACAATAATTTATCCTTAAAAAATAATTCACTTCTAGCGTGCTCGTCATCGTGCTTCGAAGCTGATAAATTTTCTTAGGCCATCTCCAGCCTTCATCTCTACTCTAGAGCATCTATATCTCTACTCTAGAGATGAAATAATAATTCATCCTCAGCGATATATCTATATTACCATCAACTTTACTTTATTCACAATATTTAACTATTATGATATTAATTTTGTAAATTAAAAAAAATTAGAAAAAAATATAAAAAATTAAAAAAATTACAAAACAAATTAATATGATTATTTATCTATCTTCAATGTATTTTTATTTATCTTATAATTTAATTAAAAAAATAGATTTTTATAGCGTTGTTATAGTAACACGCTACACCTAACGTTGCTGTTTCATAAAACTCCAAAGTGGAGCTGAATTTTACGCAGCGTTGGAGCACGCCACAGTGGCGATATGCGCCACAGTTTGCTATAGTCTCGTTTCCATTTTCTCACCTTCCGTGCAGACATTCGTCTGAAATATGTCAAAGATCTTCAAAACCCCACCAAGTCGGCTATGCTTTAACTCCAAGAAAGGAGAAAACTTTCATCCTACCTTCCCTCCTTTCCCACGCATCCCAGAATGGTGTTTCTTTACCGAAAATCGTACCCAGTAAACCTCTGATCCAACTAGGACCGTTCAATTGCATCCTCCACAAACTGTACGACTCCGACTGGAAACAAAATCTTCGAGACTTCGCTTCCCAAAACCCTAGCATCCCCATCATCGACTCCCCAGATTCAATCGAGATTCTCCACAGCAGAATCTCAATGCTTGAAACTGTTCCGAAACTGAAAATAAGCAACACCGGAGTCCCCAATCAGATTACCATCAATGAAGTCACGGATTGGGAAAATTTGGAAATCAACTTCCAGTCGATCGCAAAGCCGTTAGACGCGGACGGTAGTGAGAAGTCACAGAAAATGCATCTCATCTTCGAAAAGGATGTGTTAAAGAACTTACCGCTTCCGTTTGTTTTACAGGAGTTTATTAATCACGGCGACATCATCTTTAAAGTCTACGTCGCCAGAAAATATTCCCGGTGCGTGAAACGGAAGTCGTTGCCTGATATTTCGGAGGAGAAACTGGTAAATTCGAAAGGTTCGCTGCCGTTTTCACAGGTTTCGAATCTGACTGCAGCCGGCGGCGGTGATGAAGGTTGTGGATTCAAAAAGACGGAATTGGCCCCGGAAAATTTAGTGAAAGAGTTGGTGGAAGGGTTGAAGGAGGAGTTGAGATTGAATTTGTTTAACTTCGATGTAATTAGGGATGTCAAAAACAAGGATAATTACTTAGTCATTGATCTCAATTATTTTCTGGGGTTTGCGAAAATGCCGGATTTCGAGTCCGTGATAACGGATTTTTTACTCGATGTGTGCTCGAAGAGATGAAATGCGGTGAAAATTGAAGATAGGAGGTACTTTGTTGAACCTTTGAAGCTTTAATAAGCTCACATTTTACCATGCTTTGTATCATCTTACACTGGTAATTGTAGTGCATGGATTATTCCAATACTTGTTTTCTTTTACTTGACTCCAGTTTTGATTGATGTATCAAATGTGCATTTGTTTCTGTTCTTGTTTGCAAATTGAGCTAAAGTTTTATGTAGAGGAGACAAATCTTGCTGTGTTATGTTATCATCTAGTTTCAGGTGTCTTGGATATAGTTACATGTCGACCATGGGATTTCTTCTATCATTTTATATATGCCTGAAGGATTATATTGTATACCGATGTCTGAAAATGTATCGGATGCCGTAGGTACATTAGAGGAAATAAGTAGTTTAGTTAACATAGCCTTGGGTGATCGTTCGAATAACATAGGTACTTGTGTGATGGTGTGGTATTCTTTAATCTCCTCCCCTTAAGATTATAGTATTTTTTGAATGACATAGCCATCGGTGATGGTTTGAGGAGTCTCGAATATAGTTACATGTCTACCATGGGATTTCTTCTATTTTTTTATATACTCATAGGTTCGTATTGTATACCTATGTTCCAATATGTATTGGATGCAATAGGTACATTAGAGGGAATAAGTAGTTTGGTTAAAATTGCCACAAATTATCGTTCAAATAACATAGGAACTTGTGTGATAGTGCTATTCTCTAATCTCCTTTCTCTAATCTATTGATGAACCAATTCATTTGTGCTCAAACTCGTTGCAGTTATTGGAGGTTTAACCTGAAATATATATTGTTGGTGTGGTGTGTGATTGGTGATCCCATTTGGTCTCTTGTTCGAGTAATTGACGAATTGTTTTGGTCGTGAAAGAATGTTGGATAAGAAGGGATTTGTTTCGGTATTTCCAGCATTTTAGGTATCCCTAGAGAGAGTGAAAAGCCTACGCATTGAATTTATTGTCACACCCTAATTTAGGGGCTAAAAAATATATTAATATTAAGTATCGAATTAAAGTCGTAACAAGGGAAATTTTGATGATCAAATTATAAATTTTTAAAAGTGGCAACTTGATTTTGAAACTTGTTGGAAATTTAGGGACTTGAACCCTAATTATCCTATTTTTATTGGGCATTGAAAAATAAACCTCCTAGGTGAAATCTTGAATTTCGAATTCCCCCTAAATCCCTAAACACCAAAATCAACCTATCACTTTCCTCCGCGTTTCTCCTTCCTCCGGTCTGCGGTGCATGTCACTATTCATCCTAGTCGAAGGGTCGTGATTGTCTGACCAAAACCCCTAGGTCTAATCGTCAAAAACCGTTGTCGTTCGTCGTGGAAAGCTTGTCAAAGTTTCATCGAGAAACCCTGTCGCATGTCGGTTTTTCATCAATTCAGACCAATTCGGCGATCTTCTCACCTCACCGCTGTCACCAACGTGTTTCCCGACCTATTCCTCTAAAAAATCGACCGTTGGGTCACGTCGTTATCGTTGGTTCCGCTGATCGCCGGCGTGGGTAAGAGTTTCGGCCCTTTTCTTTTTAGTTTTGTTTAGTTTTGATGGATTTTGGATGGGTTTTGATATGTTTTTTATTTTAAATGGTGAGTGGTTGAACAGAGAGTAATCGACCGACAACTCTAATCTCCGTCGCCACCGTACGCACCACCACCCACTACGTGTGGGGTTTGTTTTGGTTTAGGAATTTTCCAGAATCGGGTCGACTTGATCCGTCTGATTTGACCCAACCCACCTGGTCCGGTCCAGTTACTGAGTAAACTCGGCCGAGTCAACTCGTTGACTTTGATTGATTCAACACGTTGACAGTTGAATGTTGACTTTGAAAAAAAGTTAAATTTTCTGAAAAGCCCTATGTTATGTTTTTCAATGTACTAAGTCCGAATCCAAAGTTCGTTTTGCCAAATTCGCACCCGGTAAGCTATTTTTCAATGTTTTATCTTCGGATTCAAGTTGGTTTCTCATTTAAGTCCAGTTTCTGACGTAAATTCAGTTGCTTTGTATCCAAGGATTTATTGGACATTGAATTAAAGTTCGAGGGCGATCGAATGGAGTTTAAATGGTCAATCGATATGGAACAAAAATCGAGGTAATACTCTACTACCTTTTATATGCTTTTCGGAACCCATTGATAAATGGTAAATGCATGAATGGAAATGATTGGTCCATTAGGTGTAATTAAATATCATTGGACTCAGATGGAAATTGGAATAAATAAGGAACACCGTGTAAGACTCTGACAGCTCGAAAAAGAAATAGGTAGACTGATCGGAAACAAATCTCAGTTCAAAGATTTAATCAGTAAATCAATCAATCTTAGAACGCGTAAATTCTGATTAATCTCGTTAAAGGTTAAATGTTGGGAATATTTGGATAAGAAATTATCAAAAATAGCACCATGGGATAAAATTACGAAAATGCCCTTGTATTGAAAAGGATAAATACTTCTCCTAGTGGTAAAATTAACCTCCAATGAGCAAATGAGCAAAGTACTCTGAACTTTAGTGGAACTAGAATACTTTCAAGCCTAAGTTATCCAAAGTAACGACACTGACAGAATTTAATGAAATGACGTTAATGCCCTTAAAGAATAAAATAATCCAAAATATATCTAAGCCTTGAAATTACTAGTATATGACCAAGTTGAATTGAATGGAAGTAATGTATGTATTCAAATTTCAGAAATAACCGAATTATTCTGGAAACTCCAAAGTGATCGGGATAAGTTTGACTACAAAATGAGTTAAGTACCTAGATGACCTTGAATTAAGTGAATAACTTGGATAAGTCTGGAAACAATGATGATCTTATATGTTTGATTGTTTCGAATTGTTGTTGAATGCTTGTAGTATTCAGTGAAAACTTGCCACTTTGTTAGCATCATGACAATTTTGTTGTTCTTAGTACCCACCATGTTTCAAGATATTCTAATAAAAAAAATGAGTGTTTTTTATTTTCAAAATATATTGCGAAAAAATCATGGAATTCGTATATAAACTTGTTTAAAGCCCCTTTATGGTCCATTTTATCATATATAAACTTATGTTGGTCAATTGAAAATGTTGGAATTGTTTTGTGAGGGTTTGGAAGTGTTTAAATGGGTAAAAAATTGAGGTTACTGAAGACGTTTCAAAACCCCCTATGGCTTGTTTCGAAACCTTTCATCCATAATTTAATTTCAGGAAAATGTTTCAAAACCTCTACAGTAGGTTTCGAAACCCCCTTTTCAAACCTAAAAAATTATGTTGAGGTTTTTAAACCTCTACAATAGGTTTTGAAACCTTTGACTGATTTTAGCCAAATAGGCCAAAAAGGGTACACGGATGGCCATGGACTTATAATATACTTCTAATTAGGATAATTTCTAATAAAATGATAAGTGAGAACGAAATACTGCTAAATACAAGAGAAATAATCAGGACACCCGAGTTCCTTTAGTAAGATTATGGTGTCGAAATGTAGAATCAGTCTGGATATCCTTAGATAGTGCGCGATGCAATTTAAACCAACTAACTAGGGTCGAGGGTTGACACTCGCCAGGGGTGGGTTAGTCGAGGGTGTTGTGTCCGATGTATAGATTTTGGGCCTCATCCTTGGTAGATTAGAGGGGTGTGTAAACTCCGAGATGCAAAACCCTTAGCTGCACCATGATACCTACCATAGAGTAAAGAGTGCAGTATACGAGTATACTCATTATTTCAATATTATCAGTTAGCTTGTGCATGATATGAACACTTTTAGTATGACTTAGTTGTTAGTGTGACACTAGACTAGTTATCTCAGCGTCTAAAGTTTTTTCCTTGCGCAGGTTAGGTCAAGGAGCAGTCAAAGGACCTTTTTACTAGCAGTGATCCAGACCAAACTAGTACAATGTACGTCTTGAGTTCATCTTAGAGGGCATGTATATTTGTAAACCCCATTTTTTATATTCGAGTTATAACTTATTTTAAAAGGTGGTCTATATAATTTGAAATATTATTTTAGGAGCTTCTGCTATTAAATTATTTTATTAAAATTTGTGGTTGATTTATCTTAGCATGAGTATTTAAAAATGATTTTTTTAAATGAAAAAATGAAAAGAGAAATTTTGGTCAGCCACTCTAGTGGTTATGTGTGGCATTCTGATTGGTCGAGTGTATGTCATACTGGTCTAGGGTGTTACATTTATTCATTACATGAACAACCCCTTTGATAATCATTAGCGGGCTATGAAACGTATATTAAGGTATCTTCGTGGGACACCTGAACATGGGTTGTTTTTCACTCAAGTTGGGAATTTTAGTTTGGTCTACTACACTGATGCAGACTGGACAACTTCGGTGGAAGATCGACGATCCACGACAGGCTAACACATATATCTTGGAGGCAATCCAATTGCTATTGGTGTTCTAAGAAACAAAGTGTAGTCTCTAGTGATCGAAACAACCTAGAAAAGTTGTCTGCCTACATAACCTAATTCTCATGCCAAGAGAAGGCATGTATCAGATCCCTATAGTTTGAGCCCCTTTTGTTTACAAGTTCCTATATTTTTTAATTTATTCTAGTCAAGTTAGTAAGGGCTGAGCCCATACAACTAGCACGGGTATATATTACCTCACGTTAAGTTATATTAATACCAGAATCAGTTGTTCAAGTCAATACCATTCAAGTCTTAAGCTTCCAGAAACCACTTATCTGGTGGAAAATTCATTCCGGATGGAGCATGAATATTCAATTTATATTTTATATTTATAGGCTTTGGCATATGTAGATTCGACAAATGTTTCCACATATCGGATTCTGGGTTCACACTCTAGGGGTCCTTTTCTTTGAGAAGTGACGGATCAATCTTTCATTGAAGAGAGGAACTGGCACATTAGAATCGAGATGATCCAGCTTCCTTATTATTTTATTTTATTTTATCACATCAGAAGCAGGGTATATGAGTCTTGTTAATTATGTTTCTGAGCTAATTGGATTGAACATTTACTTGATGAAATTGAGATTACTGTAACTGGAAAGCCAATTGTGGTGTGATGACACCTCTACAATCTCCATGGATGCAAATCCAACATATCATGCTCGTATAAAGTATGTAGAAATTAATATTCATTTCATGAGAGAAAGAGCTCTAGCAGAACAACTTGTTGGGAATTTTGTTCCTTTAGTTGAACAAGTTGTTGACATACTCACTAAGCCATTGTCACCTACAGTGTTTAGTGATATACGTTTTTGTCTTGAAGTCTTGGGTAGAAATCCAAGATGCAAGTCACAAATAAGGTCTGAAGAAACTAGGAAAAAGTTGAAGTGGTAATTCATATTTTAAGGAAGCCTGGAGAATATCATAGTATTAGTTAAGAAGTGGTTAGTTTGTTGTAACTGATTTTGTTATTCTGTTGGACTATGCTCATAGGCTTGAAATGTTGTACAAATAGTAGGCTTGTCCACTATCCTGAATACATTTTGGTTGTATCCCATTTCTTTTGAATTGAATTAGATATCTTAGCCTCTTTTCCTACTTTTTGTTAACTCTTTGTCAAAATTCCTATTTCTTCCCCTTTCCTCCTCCGATCAGTTCATGCTCTATACTCTCATCTTCTTCTCTGCAGTTCTCTTGTTCATGACTCAGTAGATCTTAATACCGACGACTATATTCTGCAACAAAAGGAAGTATAGCTAAATAAAAGAATTTTTAAGGTTTGGTTAGATCTATGAAATCACATATTTGTGAACACTATGTGGTCTCCAATGTTTGCACAAATGATCATTTTTGTTCCATATCCTCTTTTGAAGCATTATTCTCTAACATTCTATGTTGGAGCAAAATGTCTCATTGGTGGATGGAAATCGCTAATTGACTAACGGTTAACAGTTCCTATTGACGTGGCACGTCCACGTGTGATGCCATGTCATCAAAAAAATATTTTTAAACAATTTTTAAATATATTTTTATAAGTCTATATGTAATTAATTATAATTATAATTTACTCCAACAATATTGTTTTCCTGAAATGGCATCACACATGGGCTTGTCACGTCTATATTAAACATTCACATTTAGTCAACTAACAATTTTCATCAAACTAAGAGACATTTTGCTCTAAAAATAAAACGTTAGGGCTAAAATACTAAAAAAAGGATAAAGGATAGAGTGACCATTTGTGCAAACGTTTAAGATTAGTTTCTTTATTATACCTTTCCATTAATATCTATTTTTTTATCAATAGCCATGCAAAACTTCATTTTTTGCTTTCTTGACATGTCCTTCAACTCCATCTTAATTTTTCAATTATATCTCAGGTCGAGCTATCTTTTAATCAAACAAACTTAAATGGATAAAACATAATTCCCAATACTTGAATTTAATAAACTAACTCTTAAAATGATTTTTTGATCATCAGACTAAAGTTAGTTTAATAATCCGAAGAGATTACAAACCCTCACGAGATACCTTGTAGTATTAGAAGGCTACACTTGGTAGAGCTACACTATCTTGGAAATTCTCCAAGCAAACGTTTATTACAAAAGCATGATGGATCGAGTTTACTACTCTTTATAAAGCAGAATGAATTCATGATTTCTTAGATGATATTCCATGTCGGCCACAGCCCGTGCTCAGGGATAGATCGAAGGATATGAAAATTTTAAATTATTATATATTTTAAATATTTTTTTATATTTTTAATTAATACACTATTTTCAATTCTTAGAATTTTATAAGTTATTTTCCTCCTAAAATTTAGAAATTTGTATCTGCAACATAAGATTTTACGTGTGCCAATTATTTGTATCCATTGTGACTACCATTTAACAATTGAGAGGGCTGAGGGTAGCATATATCATAGTAAAGTCAAGACATATTCATAATAGTAATAAAGGAATAAAAAGTGACAAGCCTATCTACTGAGTGGATTTATTTTCACAGAGATGTTTGCCCACAATTTCGGCCATTGTCTCCAGTGGCTTAACGCTCAGATGGGGAACAAGATCCTCAAGCTTGTCATCTCCTTCATATTCTATAGATGATCTGACGGTACATGATTCAGAATCTTTCTCAATTATCTCTAATCGAATACGAACCAAGTCGAATCCAAACGCTTTGTATCCTCCTTCGATCAATTCGGTTTCTTTAACTCGATTGTCATCATCGATCTTTGTAAATTTTTCCTTCATATAACCACTTTCAGCGCTTCCTGCAACCAAATATGTTAATGTCCAAATTCAAATCTCAGCTAACCATTTCTTTTGATTCTCCAAATAGTGGTTCAAGTGATAAAATAACTGATAATTGTAACAATAGCTGATAAAATAACTATTATAACAGCCATAATAAAGGGCAATAAACAACCCATGATCATCTGAATTGCAATTGATTTAAAAACTGTATAAAGTAGCAAAAAAATTCAAGTTCAAGTGAATTTAAATTTGATTTAAAACAAACAAATAAAACACCCGAAATTATGCTATAATTAAAAATAGAGCAACTGCAGCAATTTTCTGTAATAACTGTCATAAAATTCAGTATAGAAAGTAATCCGAACGCCTTTAAATACAAAAGAGAAATTTCTTTTCCAATGTTCAAAAAATCTGGAGAAAATTTCTTGTTAATTTTCTCTAAAAATATGATACAAACGTGTAAAGGATGTATCAGTCCATATTTAAGCATATAGCAAGTACCTGGTGCAGATGGAAATGTGAGTTTGGCAATGGTTCCAACGCCTCCATCACCTTCTAAGATTTCAACCCTTCCGATAACTTCCGGTGCTATTTTATCGACAAGCCTTCCGAGCTCGAGACCACGGTATATATCCCATACTAAAGCGGCCGGAACACCAACCGGAGTATCCGTGGAGATTTGGCCGTGCATATTTTTTTCTTTCTCCGTTAAACTTTGTGATATTTTCCTTTTCATAAAAATAAACTGGCTTTGATGCTATCATATATAGCCTTGTTTTGATACCTTTTGTCACCCTTTGCCGAATGGCATGGAGCCCCCAGTTTTGGAAGTTACTATATGCGAATATTTACAATCTTTACAAGGAAAAGATACTTTTTATTGTTTAGGCCAAAAGCCGGCCTGGGAGGACCATATTTCATTTCCAACAACAGTCATTTCTTTTATTTATGTTTCATTTTTGAATTAAATAAGTGCACAATTGTGATTATACTATATCTCATCATTTGAATGTGTAGATCAAAATTTGTGGTGTACTTTTGAGAGACACTGTTTTACTCACCATTGATGTTAACAGATATATGAGTTAATCTTAACATATCTAACATTACATTTTATACTAATCAATCTATTTTCAGTCAATTAAACACTAAAAAATAAAGAAAATATTGTTTTGAAAAATATTTTCTCTAGCTTATGGAATTCAATCAATAAAAACATCACTAATTAAAAAGTGATGGGTCATAATTTTGTTTTTTTGGTTTCTCAATGTATTCACTATATCGAGCCTAACAATTAGGTCCAAATAGGACCAGATGTTTCCTTAAGTTTTAAAATTAATGTGTTATTGTCAATAATCTTTAGAATAAGTTACGGAAGGAGTTATGTTGGGACTCAAAGAGGCTTCGACCTCTATAAAAATGTTATCTATTCAATAGATTTCAATTTAATAGTATTTTTGTTCACGTAAAATAAATATTTATATTTCAAAATTATAAGAATTTAATAAATACTAATAAAATAGGAGTCAAAGTTAAGAAGGATAATCTCTTGTTCTCAATTTTTTTGTCTAATAACAATTTAAGTCATTGTAAGTTTAAATATTAGACAAATTAGGTATTATCTTCTTACTTTCAATTTTAAATACTCAATGAATCATTGTATTTTTCTAAAAAACTTCAATATTTTGGCTCCTATCAATATTTAATCTTAGCTCCGTCCCTAGAATAAATGATAAAAAATTCACAGTTAGCATTTTTTTCATTTATTTTAAAATTCACAGTTGAGGAAGATGATCTGTTGAAACTCAAGAAATGCCTGGTTGGGGAAACGGCTACGATCTGTAGCACTAAAAGTATTCAATGGAGAATATAAGATTGGGGGCTGGAAAAGATTAATATACTGAGGATATGTGGAAAAACTTTTCTTACTTCTATTGAAGACAAAGAGCTGTTTATAATGCTTGAAGATTTAAACTGGTCTTACCTCAAAGAAATCTTTGTAGACGTTAGAATTTGGTCAGAAAATCTAAATACGATGGAAAGGGCAACCTGGGTAGTGTTTTCTGGGGTTCTTCTTTAATGTTGGAATTCGGTAACGTTCAAGAGATGAGCAGATTTGTGGGGTTCGATGGAAGGACTTGTTGAAAAGTAAAGGCCATCAATTTGCATAATAAACTTTCGGTGCGCATGTAATTCGGTGGCTAAAATTGTTGAATTTTTACTGGTAAAATCATAAACTTTAGTCCCTAGACTTTAGGGTATTTATAAGATTAATCCTTAAGCTTCAACTATAAATACTCTAGCTCATTTAGCTTCAAAATCATCCCAAATCATTCTAGCTTTCTCCTAAGAGAAAATCGCCTCAGTGACCAAAAAAAAGTTATAATATACGATTTTAACCAACTTTTTTTGGATTTGCCAAAATGACCAACAAAATCGCAACGCGAAATAAAAATCGCAACGCGATCCCCAGAATCGCAAATCAGTTTCCAGAATCGCAACGCGATTCTTTAAAATCGCGATGCGATAGTACAAATTCGCATTGCGATTTTCCATAATCGCAACGCGAATATGAAAATCGCAACGCGAACACATAAATCGCAACGCGTATCCGTAAATCGCAACGTGTATCCGTAAATCGCAACGCGTATGGGTAAATCGCAATGCGTATCCGTATATCGCAACGCGTATCCGTAAATCGCAACGCGTATCCGTAAACCGCAACGTGTATCCGTAAATCGCAACGCGTATCCGTAAATCGCAATGCGTATCCGTAAATCGCAACGCGTATCCGTAAATCGCAACGATAATCCGTAAATCGCAACGCGTATCCGTAAATCGCAACGATAATCCGTAAATCGCAACGAGAATCTGTAAATCGCAACGATAATCCGTAAATCGCAACGAGAATCTGTAAATCACAACACTGAAATTTTGGGTATATAACACTGAAATCATAAACTAAATCCCTAAATCGCAACTCATTCCATCTCCATCTATCACTCTCTCCGGCGACATCCGTTCCTATATCCAACGACATCCTTCCCCATCCGGCAACAGGTCTTAGTTTCGCATCTCGTTTGTTTAGTTACAACCATGAAATCATCTAATGTTGATCATGTTTGGATAGATTTGTGTTTTGGAGGGTCATGGGATAATGTTAATGGTGTTTTACAATATATGCCTTTACCCATAAATCTTCAACTAAAATTGTCTTTACAAAAGTTAACTTATGAAACTCTAATGCTACGTGTTTCAAATAAATTGAATTTAGAGCCCCTAAGTGGATTTAGGCTATCTTATCAGAGAAATGGTAAAGTTTATTTGTTAACCGACAATGAAGATGTTGAACGATTCATTGCTTACATTAGTGTTTCACAAGATGATGTTACATTGTATGTTGTTGAACCTAGAAGTAGTATTGTTGGGTCAGTAGCGGGTAGTAATCAACTAAGTTTTTCTCAAAACCCACAACCTTTCTCTAATCCAAATCCCAATCAACTTTCAGCACCAAATTCCGGTTTTCGTATGACCAGTTAGACGATGATGAGCCAACAGAAAAAATTGTGAGTACTAGTCAGTATTCGAAATTTGGTCTTGGTCAATATCCGGACTTTGATATTGGTCAATACACGGATTTTGATGATGTTTCAGAAGAAGAAACAGACCATGCGTGTAATGATATTGATATTGGTCAATACCCGAATTTGATGATGAAACAGCCGTTGCCGAAGAATGTAATGTTGATGATAATGAGGAGGAAGTTACGACTGTGAATGAACATGTTGAACATCCATTCTGTAATTAATATAATCCTGAAGAAGAAAAAGAAGAAGAAAAAGTCCCCGAAGAAAAGAAAATGCCACGGGCGTATAACTGGAATATGCCAGAATTACTTCAGATACCGGAAGAAGAGTTGATAAAGAAAGCAGTTGATTGTTACACAAAAGTTATTCGTATCAAGAAAGATGATTGTTTTGATACAAGGAAGACTTGAAGATAGCTTTATATACGAAATGTGTGGAAGATGGCTATCAACTAAAAGTTAACAAATCAAGCAAAGATCGTTTCGAAACAAGGTGTATGATTGACAAAAACTGTACGTGGCGTATGATTGCAAAGAGAATAAAAGATTGCAAAATGTTTCAAGTTAGGACTTTTATTGATAAACATACATGTTCAAGAACCCAAGTTTTTCCTCACCATAGACAGGCAAACAAAAGGTGTTGGGTGGTTTTCTGGCTGAGTTAATGTTTTTGAATGGCAGGGTATATCGGGGACATGAAATTATGACTGACATGAATGCTCGGTTCAAGATTAGTATATCATATTCTCAAGCTTGGAGAGCCAAATGTTATGCCTTGGAATTGTTGAGGGGGTCGCCAGAAGCATCGTTTGCCCAACTGCCGGCTTATTGTCACAATTTAAAGCTGAAAAATCCTGGGTCGGTAACTCATATCAAAACAGATAGAGATGGACGCTTTGAGTTGCTGTTTATCGCCATTGGTGCTACGGTTAGTAAATCAATATAATTTTGTTGACTCATTTTTGTTAGTTACATGCATTTCACATTTAAATGATTATATTTATTGTGTATATTATTTTGTAGATTCGTTCGTTTATTACTTGCATGCGCCCAGTTATTATAGTTGACGGAGCACATTTGAAAGGTCGATACCTTGGAGTAAACTTATTAGCAGTAGCCATGGATGCTAACAATGGGATATTGCCAATAGCTTACGGGGTTGGCAAATCTGAAACCTCTGATTCATGGACATGGTTTATGGGGCATCTTAGGGATTGCATAGGTCCTATTAGCAATCTGACAATCATATCCGATAGGGCAAACTCAATTGACAACGCTGTTAGAAGGTGTTTCCCAGATGCTTTTCATGGACTTTGTGGTGTTCATTTGTATAGAAATCTAAAATCAAGGTCTGCTGGTATAAAAAAGCACAAATGGACATACTGGAAGGCTGTAAAAGCTTATCGGGAAGTGGATTTCAATAAGCATATAAATTGTTTAAGACGTGTTTTGCCTCAGTGTGCTCAAACACTAGAAGATGTCGGGTTTGAAAGATGGTCAAGAGTACATCAACTTGGAGCAAGATATGGTTTCATGACGTCTAATAGTGCAGAATCAATCAACGCTCTAAGTCGTCATTCCCGGAAATTACCCATTACTATGTTAATGGAGTTTTTCGAGCCTCTATTCAACAGTGGTACTACAAGAAAAGAAACCATGCAGGTATTATTTCTTTGAATTCGTAACTTATCATATTTATATATTTTACTAAGTATTGTTTATTTAAATTTACAGGAACATTGGAACATCGTGTTACACCATGGACTGAAAAAAGATAACGAAACGTGTTGTGAAGTCAACGTCATGGAGAGTTGAACCATGTTCAAACACTTTGTTTCAAGTACTGGATAATAACTTAAATGGGCTAGTCGATCTAAATGCAAAGACGTGTAGTTGTATGAAATGGCAAACATCTGGTTATCCGTGTGGCCATGTTATAAAAGTTGCTCTTCATTTAAACCAAGATAATTCAAGCGCATACGCTATGGATTGCTACACTACAGAAGTTTATCGACAGACTTATGCCGAGATTGTCTACCCTATTCCACATCCTTCTGAGTGGGACATACCAGATGACTTACAAACAGTTTTGCCACCAGCCATGGACAGAAGGCTACCTGGCCGACCAAAAAGTCACGATCGTATACCGTCTAAGGGTGAAGAGAAGAAGAGATCGACATGTAGTCGGTGCAAGGAAAGTGGTCATACAAGGTTGACATGTGGATCACCAGTGCCATCAAAATCATCTTTTCCTCTACCAAAATATGGATCCTCATCAAAATCCAAAGCTCATATGGTGTGAACTTTGTATTATGTAAACGTTGTTATTCAGTTGTATTATGTAAACGTTTTAACATTTAACATTTTATGTGTATTATGTAAACGTTGCCATCAAAAGCTCATATGCAAACGTTGTATTATGTGGATTTTATGTGTGAACTTTTAACATTTTCAGTTGAATTAATGACTCAGGCCAACCATTTTGACTTAACCAACTCTTGTTATTCAGTTGTTATCACTATTAGGCATGCATTTGACTATCGCAACACGGAAAATACAATCGCAACGCGAAATGAAAATCCCAACATGAAAATCGCAATGCGGAAATGAAAATCGCAACGAGAGAATCGCAATGCGAAATGAAAATCGCAATGCGAAATGAAAATCGCAACGAGAGAATCGCAATGCGAAATGAAAATCGCAATGCGAAATGAAAATCGAACCGACATAATCGCAATGCGAAATTAAAATCGCAATACGAAATGAAAATCGCAATGCGAAATGAAAATCGCAATGCGAAATGAAAATCGCAACGAAAGAATCGCAATGCGAAATGAAAATCGCAATGCGAAATGAAAATCGCAACGAGATAATCGCAATGCGAAATTATAAACGCATTGCGATTTTCATTTCCGCATTGCGATTTTCATTTCGCATTGCGATTCTCTCGTTGCGATTTTCATTTCGCATTGCGATTTTCATTTCGCATTGCGATAGTCATTTTTGCCTTCAACATAATGCAGATTGAAATCAACAAAATCAACCATTACATTTCAATCAATTAAACAAGCACAAATAAGAATTATGTTCGCATCAATTACACAAATCAACTTTTACAAATCATCTTTTACAAATCAATTAAACAATCAAAAATTGAATCAACTTTTACAAATCAATTAAACAATCAAAAAACAATCAATTAAACTATTGAATCAACTTTTGCAGCTCGACATCATTTTCACGCAGTTCACTTCTGAGATTAACCTGCAGAAACCAAACATTTGTTCAAACAACACTTTCTACGCAAATTATTGAATTCTAATTACTTAACCAAACATTTTCATTTATAAGTATATAAACTTACCAATTGTTTATGGACATTTTTATAACGCGGATGCAGGTAGGCAGCGTCTCGTATATATCGATTTAGCCATATAATGCCGAAACCACAAGCCTACTGCAGCTTTATCTCTATCGGTGGGAGGTAGATACTTGATGCTTCCCGTCGTCAAACGCTCCAACGCCAAGCATACGAGAGGACCACAATCTCCTCTGGCTCCGCTCGTTTGTTGTGGCGCGGTCTCGTCTCTAATAACTGTAATATTGAGCTTCTTTGGCTTCTTGTTTCCAGAACGAGTCCAATAATTGATCGCATCCAAGAATTTAGCCAAATGAGAGCTCCATCCCTTAATAACATCTCTTAAATCAGCCAATGATATGTAATTTATCATGTTGTCATACACTATTGTCTTAAGGGATGAGAGCTGAAGCTCGACGAGAATCCAATGTTTACGTTCCAAAACAGGGATAAACACCTGCAATCATAAGTAATAATTCATTCATTTGCGCACTTATTTCATAAAACCTTTAAACTCAATCTAAAATAAATACTAACCTTATCGACCTCCCACCATGCAGGATAAAGTTTAGCTTGTCCATTGCCCAAATCAAATGATTCATCTCGTGCATTCTTCAAGTGAACGGCGTGAAAAGACGTCGGCATTATTGTATATCGTATATTTTTATTTTTCTTAAGTTTTCTTATTATTAGAAGACGTGTCACCCACGCATCGATATGCTGTTTTACAAAAAAGACATATATTAGTGACTTACATAAATTTAAAAAAAAATTAATCAAATTGAAATATAAGAAAAATATAAGACTTACCCCCCCATCGAAATAGCCATTGTCTTCGACCCCTAATAATACGCCCCACCAAGGCCGTTCAAGCAACAAAAAGATATCATCGGTGAGCTTGCATATGTCAGTGAAACACCCCTTGCTCCGCTCATGTAGATAAAAATCAACTGCGGTCTTAGCCCAAAGGGTGTTATCCAAAATTGTGTCCGGTAGTTGTTCCCTCTCCTCTTCAGATACCGGTATGGTACTGGCCGGTAACTCATACGAGAGCCAACTCTCATCCATCATGTCCGGAACCGGTGGGGGTTTCTCAATACTTCGATATATTACCCCATGTGAATCGGGCTCTGGAATGGTGGGAGGGACCTCTTCAACGATGACAGTTGCCTCTTGAACGGTGGGAGGGGACTCTCGAGGAATGATATGGGGGGCCTCTTCAACGATAGGAGTGGACTCTTGAGGGATGACAGGCGAGTCGGGCTTCTTCTTGCGGTGTCTTCGCACTATTGGGGTGTACGGAGACTTAATAGCACGTGCACGCTGTCTGATGCGTGAACTCCGTCGTGCAAGCATAACCCGACGTAAAGCATCCACTCTATCGGGCCGCTAAATAATTAAATACAAAAATCAGTAAATAAACAGACATGATATTTAAACAGTGAAAACAAAGACAAATATGTTTCAAACTTGCATTGTATTCACCCAAGTCATTATTCTATCATAGTTCACAAAATGCATCAGATAACAAAGAAAAATATGTTTCAAACTAATACCCTGAAGTTAGTATTTGTCTTTGATTTGTCTATTGGTTGAAGTAATGCAATCCATTCAAGTTTCAATTTGCAGAAGAAGAAATAGTTTACTTTCGCAACACGAAACTTAAAATCGCAACGCGAAACCAAAATCGCAACGCGAAATGAAATCGCAACGACAGAATCGCAATGCGAAATGAAAATCGCAACGAAAGAATCGCAACGCGAAATGAAAATCGCAATGCGATTTTGGTTTCGCGTTGCGATCTTGTCGTTGCGATTTTGGTTTCGCGTTGCGATTCTGTCGTTGCGATTTTCATTTCGCGTTGCGATTTTGGTTTCGCGTTGCGATTTTAAGTTTCGTGTTGCGAAAGTAAACTATTTCTTCTTCTGCAAATTGAAACTTGAATGGATTTACTTTCAACCAAAAGACAAAACAAAGACAAATACTATTTCACAGTGTTAAAGAATACACAGTTTAGCAGAATTGGCAGCAACCGAACAAATTTACTTTCAACCAAAAGACAAAACAAAGACAAATACTATTTCACAGTGTTAAAGAATACACAGTTTAGCAGAATTGGCAGCAACCGAACAAATTTACTTTCGACCAAAAGACAAAACAAAGACAAATATATTTCACAGTGTTAAAGAATACACAGTTTAGCAGAATTGGCAGCAACCGAACAAATTTACTTTCAACCAAAAGACAAAACAAAGACAAATACTATTTCACAGTGTTAAAGAATACACAGTTTAGCAGAATTGGCAGCAACCGAACAAATTTACTAAGCAATCTAAGTGAAATGGCTAATCTAAGTGAAATTACGAGTAAATTTATCATTAAGTTAAATATGGAAAATCTTAAACTTACCTCGTTGCGTAGAGTATGAACCTCATTCTGCAACGATACTATCATCTCACGTAGAGCGGCAACCTCACCACGTAAAGTTGACACCTCCACACGCCATGCACCATCGTTATCGCGTAGAGTACCGATCTCCTCACGCAAGGCATTGACCTCATCACGTAACTCCCTTGACTCATCCCGTTGAGGTGGAGGTGGAGAACAGGGAGATAGGAGTCGTGGCATCTTTGCCGGTCGCCTATCATGAGGTGATGGTGGAGAAGAGGCTCGATGATGTGACGGGATAGGTGATGGCTCTCGTTCTAGAGATGTATAGTCGGGTCGATCGGGTGATGGCTCTAGGTGAGGTGATGGCTCTCGAATTGGAGGAAGTGGATGCTGCTCATCATCCGTGCCATCAAAAAAATTCTGACTAGCTTGCCACCAATCAGTGGCAAGCTCTTCCTCCGTGGGTGTCAGTCTTTGTAATGGAATGTTGGCCTCCTAAAATATAAAAACTCAAACAAAGTTAAACGTCTACTATTAATAACTTGTTTATATATATATGAAAGTATTTGTGTTAACTTACATTATTTATTGTGGCATATGGTATTAAGTCTTCCCAATCCAACAGAGTTTTCCTCTTCCAGGAAATAGCCCTGGGAATATCATTTGACGTTTTTATTGCATATGTACGCATGCTGGGGAAAGCCTCGAATATCCAAATCTACAAACAATATAATAACAAAATTAGTAATTGTTAAATAATTAATTATAATTTAGAAACATTATATAGAAATTCTTACCTTAAAGGCCCAAACAAAGCCTGACAAAGTGTATTTGGACCCATCGCCCCGCAAACTTTTGCGGTCATCAAAGGCAGACGACAACTTAGTCCAGGTAGCTTTCCATATATACGAACCCCACGGAAACAGATTCCATGCATTCAGGTCCTCTACCAATATTATTAGCTCCCGATGAATAGGTTGTCTGGCCTCTCTGCCTAAAAAGCCGGCATACACAAGTAGTAGAAGGCATACTCGGACAACATCGACGTCTTCCATCCGAGTGAAACCAGCTTTCTTATTAAATAATTTCTTCAGGTCGTCGACATGTAGGTTCGGCTTCTCCATTGACTCATCCGGAAAAACCCGGGATAACCATGATGGGCGGGCGATATGACGAGTGTACCGGCCTACATCATCGTGTCCGAATCGTAGACCAGTGATTAAGCAGAACTCCTTCCGCCCAAAGCAAGTATACGCTGGTGGAAAATGAAACCATATCTCTTCCTCACCACGTTGTATACTGTCGGGTAGATTTGATGTCATGGTCTGAAGCCACAAATGGGTCAAATTAGCATCTCCACCCGGATGCTGTACTCTCAGCCATGGCCCGAAGCAGGTTTCCTCAAACAATTGTCTTTGAGCAGGTGAAAGCTTCTTTGCAATTGTAGTGGCCAGGCTGACTTTATTTCTCAAGGTCAATTGAGCCGAAAAAAATTTCTACAAAAACAATAAACATACCAAGTTAGATATACCAAAACTACACTGTGAAGATATACCAAAACAATAAACATAAAAAGTAGTAGTTTATTCTTTAAACTAAAATTTGCAACACTGTTTTGTCTTTTGGTTGAAATGAAAATCGCAACGAGAGAATCGCAACGCGAGATGACAATCGCAACGAGAGAATCGCAACGCGAAATGAAAATCGCAACGAGACATTCTCTCGTTGCGATTTCCATTTCGCGTTGCGATTCTCTCGTTGCGACAGTCATTCTCTCGTTGCGATTTTCATTTATCTCGTTGCGACTCTTCTGCAAATTGAAACTTGAATGGATTGCATTACTTCAACCAAAAGACAGAACAAAGACAAAGACAAATACTAACTTGAAAATCGCAACGAGAGAATAGCAACGCGAAATGAAAATCGCAACGACAGAATCGTAACGCGAAATGAAATCTAAGTGAAATGGTTAATCTATTATTGAAATGACCAGTAAACTTATCATCAGTTTCAATATGAAAAACCTACAATAATGCAAACATTTCAAAATAAAAATAATTAAAAAACTAACCCTCGGAGGTTGATTTTCCATTTCTGAATATTGTGAGGGATTTCTGACCGTGAATGGTTGTGAGGGATTTCGCCGGAGATGGGGACGGAAATCTTCGGAGATGGGGACGGATTTCTTCGCCGTAGAGAGTGAGAGATGGAGATGGGACTGAGTTGTGATTTTAGGTTTTAGGTTATGAGTTGCGATTACGGGATTTTGTCTTAATATTCTTTTTGTAATTTGAAAATAAAATACGCGTAGCGATTATAATGGCGCTTTAAATATCGCGTTGCGATTTACGGATACGCGTTGCGATTTTATGTATTATCGTTGCGATTTACGGATACGCGTTGCGATATACGGATACGCATTGCGATTTACCCATACGCGTTGCGATTTACGGATACACGTTGCGATTTACGGATACGCGTTGCGATTTATGTGTTCGCGTTGCGATTTTAATATTCGCGTTGCGATTTTGGAAAATCGCAATGCGAATTTGTACTATCGCATCGCGATTTTCAAGAATCGCGTTGCGATTTTGGAAACTGATTTGCGATTCTGGAAACTGATTTGCGATTCTGGGGATCGCGTTGCGATTTTTATTTCGCGTTGCGATTTTGTTGGTCATTTTGGCAAATCCAAAAAAAGTTGGTTAAAATCGTATATTATAACTTTTTTTTGGTCACTGAGGCGATTTTCTCTTCTCCTAATAGTAGAGAATTTAGAGAGTTTCTTGAGAGTTGTTTTCTCTTTTTTATCAAGAGAGAATTGTTATTGTTTTCTCCTTGTTAGATTGAGAGAAGTTGTAATTCCTATTTTCTCATAGTGAAATTCTTCTACCGTTGCCCATAGTTTTTACCCTATATTATTTATGGGTTTTCCACGTAAAATTTATGTATTCTTTATCTTCACTTTTATATTCTCAAATTATCAATTGCGATTTTGCTCTATCCGATAGCCGTATGCCGCAACAATTAGTATGAAGAGCCAGATTAAAGTGTGTAATATCTACTTATTGTCTTTGTGGTTGCCACGAAAAGGTGGATCCTCCAACATAAGAAAGTAAGAAGGTATTACCTATTCTTTGAAGGTTCTAGAGAACTATTCATGATAGTGAAATAATGGGAGCTATCCGTAATAGAAGCTATGACAACAAAATTTGATATTGAAAAGTTCAAAGGGAGAAATTTCTCATTGTGAAAATTGAAGATGAAGGTTATCATGAGGAAAAACGGTTGTCTAGAAACTATCAGTGAAAGGCCGGTAGATTTCACAGATGACAACAAATGGATCAAAATGAATGGGCATGCTATGACAAACTTTCATCTAGCATTAGCAGATGAATTATTGTCAAGCATCGAGGAAAAGAAGACAACTAAGGAGATATGAGATCATCTCACCAAAATGTACGAGGCCACATCGTTGCACAATAAAATTTTCCTTAAGAGGAAATTGTACACTCTCTGTATGCCAGAATCTACTTCAGTGACGGAGCACTTAAACACACTGAACACTTTATTTTCCCACCTTACATCCTTAAGATGTACAATAGGAGAACAAGAACGTGCTAAACTTCTATTTCAAAGTCTACCTGATTCGTATGATCAACTCATCATCAACTTGACAAACAGTAATGTCACCAGTCTAGTCTTCGATGATGTTGCAGTTGTTGTTCTACAAGAAGAAAATTAGCGTAAGAACAAGGACGACAGACAAGTAAATCTGCAACAAGCAAAAACGTTGAAAACGATGAGAGGGAGATCAACAGAATATGGCCAAAGCAGCAGTCACAAACATAGTAGATCGAAGTCGATAAGCAAAAAGAATTTAAAGTGCTACAACTGTGAAAAGAATGGTCACTTGAAGAAGGATTGTTGGAGTCTAAATAAAAACTTCAATCCACAAGGCAATATCGAAACACTTCAGATGATGGAGATGCTCTATGTTGTGAAGCGTCAACCACCGTGGAAGGCAGAAAGAGATTTGCAGATATATGGCTTATTGATTCAGGAGCAACATATCACATGACCTCAAAACAAGAATGGTTCCTTCATTATGAACCTGTCTCAGGAGGATTTGTTTATAGTTGCAATGATCATGCCTTAGAGATCGTTGGCGTGGGAACCATTAAATTAAAGATGTATGATGGAACAATTAAAGTTGTTCGAGATGTGCGGCACATGAAAGACCTGAAGAAAAATTTATTATCCAACAGATTATTGGATAATAATGCAAGCAAGATTGAAACACGAAAAGGAATCATGAAGGTGTTCCATGGAACGCTTGTGGTGATGAAAGGCAAAAAGATAGCAGCAAACTTGTACATGCTGAAGGGAGAAACTTTACTAGAAGCAAAAGCCTCTGTTGCCTCATGTAGTTCAGATTCTGCAATGCTATGGCATCAGAAACTTGGACATGTCAGAACAAGGAATGAAAGTCCTTGTGGAGTAAAAGTTACTTCCAGGCTTAACAAATGATCACTTACTATGTGTGACCATTGCATAACAAGTAAGCAGCACTGGTTGAAATTCAACACGTCAAATTCTAGAGGCAAAAGTGTTCTAGAATTAGTTCATTCTGACGTATGGCAAGCACCAGTTACATCCCTAGGTGGAGCAAAATACTTTGTCTCATTTATTGATGACTACTCCAGGAGATGTTGGGTGTACCCTATTAAGAAAAAGTTAGATATGTTTTCAACTTTCAAAAACTTCAAAGCGCGGGTGTAACTTGATTCTGGAAATAAGATCAAGTGTTTCAGAACAGATAATGGAGGAGAATACACAGGTGAAGAATTTGATGACTTTTGTAGGAAAGAATGCATCAAAAGACAGTTCACAGTGGCGAATACTCCTCAAAAAAATGGATTGGCAGAGTGGATGAACAGAACCTTGTTATAAAGAACAAGAGCAATGTTGAGGGCTGCAGACCTAGAAAAATTATTTTGGGCAGAAATAGTCAATACCGCCTGTTATTTGGTGAATCGAGCTCCATCAACTGCAATAGAGCTGAATACACCAATAGAGATATGGACTGGTAAACCAGCTAAATATTCAAACCTCCATGTATTTGGAACTATTGTGTACGTGATGTACAACTCCCAAGAAATTTCAAAGCGGGATCCAAAATCCAGGAAATACAAATTCTTGGGGTATGCTGATGGTGTAAAGGGGTATTGCTTGTAGGATTTCACTGTCCGCAAAGTGATCATCAGCAGGGATGTTATCTTTGTAGAAGATAAACTATAAAGAAAAGAAGACGATAATAACACTGAAAATTCAGAGACTACATAGATATATGTGGAAAAGGAGTTTGAACAAGGAGATTCTTCTGAAGCAGAACCAGTACATGATGAACAAGAACCTGAGAGTTCTGAAACTCCAACAACTCGTCAATTAGATCATGTGAGAAGATGTCCCAATTGGCACTCAGATTATGTTATAGAAGGAAATATTACATATTGCCTTTTAATAGAGGACAATGAGCCATCAACATACTAGGAGACAATAAACAGCTCAGATGTTTCACTATGGATGATGGCGATGCAAGAAGAAATTGAAGCCCTTCATAAAAATAATACATGGGACCTTGTGTCACTACCACAAGGAAGGAAGCCAATTGGTAACAAATGGGTCTTCAAAATCAAGCGAAATGGTGACGATCAAGTGGAGAGGTATCGTGCAAGACCAGTGGTAAAAGGATATGCTCAAAAAAAGGTATTGATTTCAATGAAATATTTTCTCCTGTGGTTTGACTAACAATAGTTCGAGTAGTTTTGGAAACGTGTGCTACACTGAATTTACATCTAGAGGAGCTAGATGTTAAAACAACTTTTCTTCATAAAAATCTTGAAGAAGATATTTACATGCTCCAGCCTGAAGGTTTTGAAGAAGAAGAAAATAAGAAATTGGTTTGCAGGTTGAACAAATCTCTGTACTGTCTAAAGCAGGTGCCGAGGTATTGGTATAATAAATTTGATTAATTCATTATGTGCCTTGGATACAAAAGACTTAATGCAGACCCTTGTGTTTATTTCAAGAGGTTTGGTGATAACAATTTTGTTATATTGCTGTTGTATGTGGATGACATGTTGGTTGTAGGATCTAACAAAGATCATATTGAAGAATTGAAGACACAACTGGCTAGGGAATTTGAAATAAAGGACTTGGGATCAACAAACAAGATTCTAGGAATGCAAATTCACCGAGACAGAAGTAATAGGAAGGTTTGGCTTTCACAAAAGAACTACTTAAAGAAGATCTTGTCACGATTCAACATGCAAGATTGTAAGCCAATTTCTACCCCTCTTCATTTTAACTTCAAATTATCCTATAACATGAGTCCTAGCAGTGAAAAAGAGATGATGAAGATGTCTCAAGTGCCGTATACATCGACAGTGAGAAGTTTAATGTTCGATATGATATGCACAAGACCAAACATTGCACAAGCAGTGTGAGTGGTTAGTCGGTACATGGCGAATCCAGGCAAAGAACATTGAAATACAGTAAAGAGGATCCTGATATACATCAAAGGGACCTCAAATATTGCATTATGTTATAGAGGATCAAACTTACTAATCAACGGGTATGTAGATTCTGAATATACAGGGGATTTAGATAAAAGCAAATCTACTACATAATATGTGTTCAAAGTTGCAGGTGGAGCTATACGATGGGTTTCAAAATTGCAGTCAGTTGTGGCTACATCTACAACAAAGGCATAATATGTAGCAGCTACACAAGCCAATAAATAAGCAATATAATTGAAGATGCTATTGGAGGAGCTTGGGCACAATCAAGAGTATGTCTCTCTGTTTTGTGACAGTCAAAGCGCCTTGCATCTAGGAAGGAATCCAACATTTCATCCAAGGACAAAGCACATACGAGTTCAGTACCATTTCATTCGTGAAAAGGTGGAAGAAGTGACAATAGATATGCAGAAAATTCATACCAAAGACAACATAGTAGATTTCATGAATAAGGCAATCAATGCTGATAAATTTACCTGGTGTCGATCCTCTTGTGGCCTATCAGAAACGTAAGAAACATGAAGGTACAAGGTATAAAGAATGGTGTGAAGATATGATTGTTCTAATCAAATCTTCAAGTGGGAGATTGTTGAAAAGTCAAGGCCATCAATTTACAAAACAAACTTTCGGTGCACATGCAATTCGGTGGCTGAAATTGTTGAATTTTAAATGGTAAAATCATAAACTTTAGTCCCTATACTTTAGGGTATTTATAATATTAGTCTTTAAGCTTCAACTATAAATACCCTAGCTTATTTAGCTTCAAAATCATCCCAAATCATTCTAGTTTTCTCCCAATACTAGAGAATTTAGAGAGTTTCTTGAGAGTTGTTTTCTACTTTTTATCAAGAGAGAATTGTTATTGTTTTCTCCTTGTTAGATTGAGAGAAGTTATAATTCCTATTTTCTCATAGTGAAATTCTTCTACTGTTGCCCGTATTTTTTACCCTATATTATTTAGGGGTTTTCCATGTAAAATTTGTGTCTTCTTTATCTTCACTTTTATTTTCTCAAATTATCAGTTGCGATTTTGCTCTATCCGATAGTCGTATTCCGTAATAGGACTTGGTGAAAATGCCAATCATTCCATGGATGGGGAGAAGATAACAATGTTGATTAATATAAATAAGATTGAGAGGATAAATGAATTGGTGGAAATCGAAGTGGGTGATATTATTTTTAACGTAAGGGCAACAGAAAGAGGTTTCTCGAACATGCCTGCGATACAAAAAGACCAGTATAAAAATGTGGCAAGGGTAAAGGAAAGCTCGACGTCATCAACAAATATAGAGGATTCAACAAGGTCGAAGAAGGAGGTAACAAATCCTATTAGGGAACAATCACATATGATAGATGATCGGAAACTTAGATCCGAGGCGGTGACAGGCTCATCGTAGAAAGTTTCAGATTCGTCGGAGAAGTTGAAAAGTTTGGCTAACACCTTCTTGGATGCAATGTAGCCATTAATGCGATTAGCATAGGGAGGTAAGAGAATGATATTCTGAAGAAGCATATTAGTGCTGGAGATAGGCTGTTAAGGGGAGTATTTACCGAAAAATCACTCTAGTTTTTTTTTATTTATATGTCAGACATCATTAGAGAAAATATTATCGATCTAACATCCTTTGCAGACACCTACACCTTACACTGATGTGGCGCCACGTGTGGTAAATCACATATAATGATCTGTGCCTTTCTGGAAGTGTAACAACCTCAACCCGTATCTGACCCGAATACGAGTATGGGGTGTCACATTGACTTTGCAAACTTTGACTCTTGAAAAAATTCAAAGAAAATTTAAAACTTTCATTAAAATAAAAACTGTTTATTTACATAAATTGACCAAAATAACCAAAATCAATCAGAGCATATTCAGCTCAATCAATTAGTACATGCCAACTATGTTCAGATTAACCAAACACATTTAAATCATTTATTTTCTGATCTGAAACTTTGTAAGGAAAATGCTGACCTGTCTTGCTGCTCTTAGCTTCTCACTTTGCTTTCCAGAACCTACGTGTGAAATACTCACACGCTAAGTCTATGACTTAGTGAGGCATTAAACACATTAAAATAATTCTAACTACTTAATCATGCATGAACATATCATATCATATCATGTCATGCTATCACACAAAATAATATATTATTTCATTTAATCAAATGTACACATCATTCATCATATCAATCATATAATACAATTCATATCACAAAAGCATATACTTTACATGTAATATATTTTTATTGTTATCTCTTTGTTAGCCCATGTACATCTGTGAGAACTGTAGATATGTGAGTCTATTGAGGTTATGCACTATGCTGTCACCACAGCTCGTATGAGGTCCCACTAGGGGCTATGAATTTTGTCCCGAAGGATCTATGTACTGTATTTGTCTCGAAGGACCACTCCTTAAGAACCATATACATATTTCAATGGATCACATATGTGTCTCATAAGACCCTGTAGATGTTCCAAAGACTACATATATATCCTGAAGGACCACATAGAACCCTCGACTCTTGGCATGCCAACTATACCTCTAGCTCTCTTTACACATAACATGGGCATTAACAATCTATCATGTCACATATTCACATGTACACTTTCATATCACGTCATATAAGCTCTTAGCTTCTTTCACATATACATGTAGTCACATAGCTTCTTTTCATATTCTCATAAGATTACATAGCTTATATCTTATACTTTGTTTTCTCATATTCACATATATCCTGTCATATGGATCATACATATATACATCACATAGCACATACTTCTCATATCATTACATTCAAAAGCATGTTAACACATATAATCATGCATATATGTATAATCATATATTCATGCATTCAACATAGGAAATAGACTTGTCACAAGTCTTGTTTCCATTTAGACGAATTAGTATACACTCACCTGAGCCTCACTAAGTTCCAATCCACTTTTATGATTTTTCCTTTCTTTCGATCGAATCTTAACTTGATGATCGTTCCAGAACTTGTTCATGTTCGATATCTACATAATCACATATTGATACATATCAGTATCCAATTGATATACTCTAATATATCATTTCTTAGACTAAAAGAAATGTCTATTTCAATTTCCCCTTGAAGTGCATCGATGCATTCTACAGTGCATCGATGCATTCTTTAACATGTGCATCGATGCACTACCCATGCATCGATACACAAATTACCTTCGATGTTTTCATTTTAAGGGGATGCATCGATGCACTCCTTATGCATCGATGCACCAATTGCATTCGATGTTTCTTCTTTAAAGAGTGCATCGATGCACATTGAATATGCATCGATACACCTTGCCCAGAATTTACATTTTAGCACGAAAATCATCAACTCTTCCCTTAATTCTTCTATTTTAAGCCTCTATTATGTCATTAAACTCAACTACCATTACTTAAACCAACTGATATCCATGTAAATCATATTTAACCTCAAAATCCTATCTTCCTTATGAAATTCAAGAATCATACTCAATTTCTAACATGTTCCAAATTCCATTAAATTGCTTCTAACTTCTTAATTAGACCCTTGACAAGTCAAATCCAGCTTTAGAACTTTAAAAACCTTTCTATAACAAAAGTCCATTTCTACACCCTTCATATAATTTCCTTTTTAATTCTCTATTCTTGATGTTTAAAGCTTATATAAGCTTTCCTTAAGCTTATATAATACTCAAAGAATCAAAATCAACTTATAAATCCAAGAATTAAACAGCTGAAATTAAACTCACCTTTGAGCTTGGAGATACGGGAGAAGGAAGAAGAAGAAAGAAGACTCTGGATAATTATCTCTTTTCCCACGTGGTTCCTTATCTTATAAAAGGAATATAAAATCTTCCATGTCAATTGACTATTTTACCCTCTACTTCATTCAATAATTACTAAATAACCTTCATCATATTTCCAATAAATCATTGAACTATTCATTTATGCTACTTTAATCACCAATTTCTAAAACTTTACAATTTGGTCACTAACCTGGTATTGAGGATGTTACAGGAAGTCTGACCACGCGCCAGAAAGGCTCGGATAAATATATGTGCCTTTCATAATTGTATTTGAATTTCTCAGCTTTTAAACTTTCCCTCGGCAATAAATAAGACTCTCTCAACCCGTAAACATCACCCATCAATTCCTCTTATCTTTGCTTCGCATGTTCGTTCGATCTTTCGTTGTAAGGTAATTGTTTTAATATATAATATTTTTTATATATGATTATTTGAAAAAAATTATTGTACTAATTATTTTCTATTAATTTTTGTGATTGTAAAATTGAAAAGCGGGATCATACGTAAAAATATTTTTGTCGATACGATAATAATATAAAATTATATTATTTAAATTATATACTTTTATTTTTAAATATTTTATTATGTTATATTTTAATTCATATATTATTATTTATTTAATTAGGCTTATTTCAGTTTTTTTGTAGATATAAGACCGTCTATCTTTCAAACTCTCAGAATGACGCGAATTTCAGTTATTGTTTACTATGATGGAGAAATTCGGCAAGATGAAATCGGTGTTGTGTTCGCATCAAATCATTATGTTAAAATATCCTTCAAGAGAAACATAACTCTTGAGGAGTTGATAACGAAGATTTCAAGGAATGTTCATGTTGGAAGTACTAGAAGGTTGTCGTCGCTTCATTACAGATTTCCAACATCATTGTTTCCGTTAAATTATATAACGTTCGAACTATCGAACGATGATGATGTTGTAATGATGGTTGAATCTCAAAACCATTATTCAGACACTGATACTGAGATGTATGCAAAATTTATTGAAGTGCGTGCTGTTCGGGGTATGTCATTATGCTCCCACTATAGGCTGGCTCAACAAGCTGATCAAGTTGACAGTCCAACTACAGTAATGTGTAATGATTTTAACACATAATGGGAAATCCGCATCATGGTACCATCCCATCAAGTTCAATGGGGAGACATTCATCAGTAACTCCTTACGATCTGTACCGAGGTCCACAAACAATCCGTATGGCAACATCGCGTCCAGTTAAGGGGAAGATATTCATCTGCCAATTTCTTTGACCTTAATATGGAGATGCCCTCGACGCAACAATCTGTACAGTTTTCATTTGACACGATGGCTTCAAGTTCTAAGGGGAGGCATTTACTACGAGTTTCTTCGATCTCAATGTCGAGATGCCTTCAAGTTCAAGGGGAAGACATGCAAATACCAGGTTTTTCGACCTAGATGTGGACAACGTGGAGGAACCCTCATCTCCACTAGAAGAACCGCTTCGTGAGCCAGGTACGGATGGTGCTGAGACTGGAATATTCGTTCACCCAGAATCACCGCAGTTCAACATAAACTCCAATGATGATGATGATGCAGATGAAGTTCCCATAAATGTGGTGCACACTAAACCTCCAACACACATGTATGAAGCTGACTATGGTGCAATGTACGTGCCAGAATTTGTGGATATGCCTAATCTCGGTGACTATGGATTTAACTCATCAATAATGGGGCCCTTAACTCGTATGGGATGCAAATCCTCATATCATCAGTACAATAAGGAGCCCATTCAAATTAAAACAAATATATATAATTCTTATCAAAATAATAATCTAATTATATAACGATAATATAAAATAGATTTTCAAACATTTAAATACATACATCTGTGTCAGCCTTCTGATCAATTAGTAGCCTAATTAATTCTAATTCATCAGGTAAATCCCGATGATCTTTCCTTGCAGTAGACCACCTATTCAATGAAATACTTTATATTATATACTAGATAAAATGATTAATATACGAAATAAATATTGTAATTACCTCAATAATAGCAGGAATACAAATGGATTCTTCACAACCGGACATAAAAAGGGCATGCGATACCATGCCCAAGACTACAGCAGAAGGAGACATCCGTCGATAGTATTTTTTCCTATAGTCAGTAGCTCGACACATTTCCCTATACAAGAATGCCAAAACTGCCGAGCCCCAACTCAGTGTTCCAGCCAGATAAAAATCGGCGAGATGCCGTAACCACATATAGTGAACTTGGTTGCGCGATTTGTCCGGCATCAGTAGCCTTCCTATCAGCTATAGTATGCATGTCCGTGCATACATTTTTACCTGCTCCTCCGAGGCGTCGCTACTCAAATGCTTGAAATTTGTATACAACCAATTTAACAGAATCCGACCACCATTAAAATTTGATGGGACACCTCCTAGATATTCTTGGCACAATGAATTCCAGTTACCGTAGGCCACCCCTTAAAGCACATCTCCATCTACCGGAAGCTCTAAGTGCATGTAAACATCCTCAAGCGTAATCGTGCACTCTCAACACGGAAGATGGAATGTGTTTGTCTCCGGTCTCCACCGCTCGACTAAAGCAAAAAATCAGGTTGGATTCTACGTTACAGTGGCCTTCATATCTAGCTACGTAACCGAATCCAATCTCGACTAAATACGGCCAGAAACGAATTGTTATCTCTAACTTAAGGTTGCGGATAAAATGATCTAATATACGATTTCTCTCCTAATTTAATAAATATTACAAAAATTAATATATAAACTAATAATAAAAAAATAAATTATTACTAATAATTTAAATTAAAATAGAATTTAAAAATGTTATCGTATCAGCAAAATGCCTCGAGATATGATTTACATCCAAACGAAGAAGACCGTCTTCCATTTTATAACTGCAAAAAAATTAAAATAAAATAATTTAATAAAATACTAAAATATTAATTTAGTAAAATATAATATAATATATTACATTGTAAATAAAATTTGATCGGGTTTTAGCTTTAAGAGGATTTGAATTTTAATATGGTTTGAGAGGATTTAAGAGGATTTGATGTGCTGAAAATAGTTGAGAGAGGGTATTTATAGGTTGTGGGATGATGTTTGGGCGAATAGATATTATTAATTGGGGCAGTGTAAACAGTTGAAATTTAAACATTCGCTCTTTTTTAACGCGTGTGTTAGGCTTACAGAAAAAAACGGATCATCACTGATGTGGCACCAACTGACGTAAAGCATAAATCATTATCTATGTTTTACTATACGAGACGTCACATTAATGTAAGACGCGAATAATTATCTATACTTTCCTATAAAAGGTCTTAGATTAATAAATTATTTTCTAACTATATGTAACACGTAAATAAAAAAATAAGGTGATTTTCGAGTATATACGCCCTAGTAAGGGGTTGCAGATATGGCGGGCTCAAAGTCGAAAAAGACTCCCTTGGGTGAAGAGATTAATAGGCAGTTTTATGAAAACTTGTCAGGAAGTATCGGTCGTTTAAACAGTGAGAATAGGGACATGATGATATATCAGACCTGATAGTCAACAAAGAGGTATGGGTCCTAGTGGGATTGCTCTGGAAGGGAAAGGTTCCGAGAGCTCATGGACTAATATTGTAGGCCTCCAAGGAAAGGTTGCTGAAGATTTCATTTTAATGGGCTTTAAAAGAAATGAAGTTCATTTGCTAGAGGAAGACCAAATCGAAGGGACTCAAGATCCATTATCTTTGAGGCAGGTGGACGTAATCTATAACGAGGACGATAAAGTGGATTTGTTGCATATCAAATATGGAAAGGTGTTAGCCTCTGCTGTGTCCAACAATAGTGTTTCAGCTAGAACTGACACGTCAAAAAAGGGAGCTGCTGGTAGATTTAAAATTCTTGAGTTTTCAAAGAACGAAATCCCGTAGAAGGCAAGGAAATATGGTTCGCTCCAAGTAATCCAAGACAAATATCTTACTGAATCAGAGAAGGAAAAAGAGGGACAAAGCTCAAAGAAGTAAAAAGAAGGGTAAGATAACTGAATCTTCGGGACTTGAAGGGAGATCTCTTTCAGATTCAGATTTAAAGTCGAGATGGGCATTCTTCACAAAAGAGGCTAAGAAGACGCTCCAATTGGGAAACGAACTTGGTATTGAAATAAGGGGCGACGAGGGTGAGGCTGTATGTGAGATTGCAAGATTAGAAGAATTGGAACAGGGAGAAAGGGATTTGTGGTTTGCTTACAATTTGGGACAAGAATAAATTCTCAGTCGAGAAGAGTATGTCTTCTCTCAGGTATATCCTAATCTATGGAAAATGGGTCTGCCTACGCGTATAAACATATATGCACCATGTGATAAAAATGGAACAATGTAGTCTATGGGATGAAATAGTAACTCTGAGGAATTCTTGGAAGTATATTTGGCTTGTGGGTGGAGATTTCAACGCAACTAGATCAAATGAGGTGTTGGAATTGCCATTTACAGTAGAAGAACTAAAGGAGGCAGTGTGACTTTGTGGGGATTCTAAAGCTCCAGGCCCTGATGGTTTTAGCGGTCTGTTCTTTAAAAAATGTTGGGATTTGGTAAAAGGAGATATGTTTGAGATTATTGAGAATTTCTGAGTCTGGTCTGCTGCCAAAGAATGTAAACTCCTCCTTTATTGCCCTCATTCCAAATTCAGAGGCTCCATCTTGTATTTTGGATTTCAAACTGATAAGCCTGGTGAGCTCAATTTACAAAATAGTATCCAAAATGCTCTCGAAAAGAATTTGTAAGGTATTGAAGAAGGTTATCAACGAGACCCAGAGTGCCTTCGTTAAAGGGAGACATTTGTGATAGCATTTTAATTGCTAACGAGGTGATTCATTCGCTGAAAAATGAGGCAAGCGACAGAGGAGGCATAATCCTAGAACTTGATTTTTCGAAAGCATACGATTGTGTTCGTTGGGATTTTTTGACCATGGTGCTTGATCGTATGGGGTTTGGCGAAAGGTGGTGCAAGCAGGGTTTCAAATCACAGTCCGAAAACGTGATAGCGACTGTGAAATAGCGGTAGTGCCGCCGTCCGAGTTACCAGCTACATCTGCAATAGCGCCCGCAACGGCCGCAATAACGCACGAGACGGCCACAATCACCGTAAACATGAAATGACCGAAAACACGACGGCGACCCCGATTTGAAATCCTGGGTGCAAGTGGACTTTTGGCTGTGTTTCAACGGCTAAAGTCTCAATTTTGCTAAACGGTTCCTACCAAAGAGTTTGTGATGTGTAAAAGTCTTAGACAGGGAGATCCACTATCTCCATTTTTGTTTATTTTAGTTGCGGAAGCACTTCATCTTCTGATTATTAGAGCCGAGCTCTCGAGCAAGATTGAAGGTATCCATGATATCATCCCTGATGTTTCGATATATCACCTACAATTTACGGATGGCACAATCCTGTTTCTGAGGCCAGATGTAGATCAAATGTCAAATTTCAAGAGGATCCTAAGATGCTTTGAGGCATGTTCGGGGTTTAAGTATTAATTTTAGTTAGTCTTGCATGGTAGTCATAAAAGTGGATGCGGTGCTTTTAGATAGCTTGGCGTTGGTTTGTGGTTGTCAAGTGGGTTGTCTTCCTTTCAATTACTTGGGCATCCCTTTGGTGGCGGATCCTAGAAGAACTGCAGCCTGGGAGCTAGTAGTGGCGAAATTTAGGAGTAAGCTATCAGGGTAGAAATGTCGCTCATTGTCTCTTGCAGGAAGAGTTACTTTGGTTAATTCTGTGCTGTCAGCGCTTCCATTGTATTACATGACAATCTTTCAAGTTCCGAAATCAGTGTTACTTAAACTGGATAAATTAAGAAGGAATTTCTTATGGAGAAACTGGTCGGGCGAAAAAGTTAGAGTTAGCTGGGGTAAATTGTGTTTATCGAAGATTAAGGGCGGTGTGGGTGTGATTAATTTAAAGGCAAAGTATAAGGCACTGCTAACAAAATGGGGTTGGAGATTTCCTTTAGAGAAAGAAGCTTTACGGAGAAAGAAAATTAACGCGAAGTACTACCAATCGAATTTTCATTGGTCAGCTTCCATGGACAGATCTATCTGCTGTTCAATAATGTGGAAAGGAATTGTAAAAAAACTTGGGCAATAAGGATATAGATAAGTGGATGAGTAAGGCAGCCTTTCGATGGAAACTTGGTGATGGTAATTCAATTTTATTTTGGGAATATCTCTGGTGCGGTGTCAAACATTTTAATCAAATCTTCACGAGATTATATAGATTAGCTCTCTGTAAAGGTGTTACCGTCTCTGCTATCGCAACTCAGGGAGATTTCAGTTTAATTAACTGGCCAGCTCTTTTCTCTAGACCTTTTATGGACAGAGAACAAAAAGGTGTGGAAGCTCTAAAGAAGATCATAGAGAAGGAAAGTGTGCTAAGCTTCGGGGAATGACAGGTTAGTTTGGCTTCATGATCAAGCAGGGCACTTTCCAGTGGGTAAGCTATCAGAGTTGCTGGTCAATGCAGATGTTGCATCGTCAGATTTTAATTTCGATCTAATCTGGAAATTGAAGGTGCCACCTAAAGTGAAAAACTTCCTCTGGATGATGAAAATTGATAGACTTCCAACGAAAGTGTTTCTATTAACTAGAGGGGTGAATTTAGATGATTCTTCGCGCTTTCGCCCTTGGTGTATATCGGATGTGGAATCAGGTTTTCATTTTTTCTTGATTGCAGATCTGTTAACTGCTTCTGGGTTAGTTTTTGTAGTTGGTGGAGGGTTGTGTGGCCTTCCCCTGAAAGCTTGGAGGATTTTTTTTTCTTTTTTTGCTTTTCGAGTATCCTGACAGGTTCGGCAAAATCAACCTGGCTAATTGCTGTTGCAGGGGCGTTATGGAGTGTTTGGTTGGCTAGAATTGATTTGGTATTCGATAATACATCAACATCGCAAAAGGATCTTTGTTCACTGTCAATATGAGGACTTTTATTTGGATTAAAGCAATAAACGACAGCCTTCTTGTCCCTGAAGCTGATTGGTGGAATAATCCATTGGACTGTTTAATTGCGAAGAACTCTCAGCTGGCGTTGCTCCCTCCTGTATCAGGTTGTTTGAAATTTAACGTGGATGGTGCTTTCAGTGTTAAGATCGAAACAATGGAGATGTTAAAGCGTTATTCCCAAGATGTTAAAGGTTGTCCGGTGGCTCCTGTAAGTGCTGATTTTGCAGAATTGATGGCAATAAAAGTTGCTTTGCTGTTGTTCATTGAAACTGGTTGGGTTGGAATCTTTAGTTTGATAGTCGCATCGGATTCCCATGTAGCGCTGAAGTGGATCGAAACTGTCGTTGAGGCCTTGCAGGTGGTGGGACTTGTTTGAGGAAATAGATAAATTATCATAACTGCACGTTAACCTTTGCATGAAGTCCCTTGAGAGCTATTAAGAATGCAGTAAAGAATGAATTATACTTTCATATTTGATCAAAAAAATGTACATGAAATACAAGGCTTCTACTATTTATATACACAAGCCTAACATATTTCACAACTGATGCTAACAACCTTAATTGCCACTAACAACTTCAAGAAGGCTAACTACTTTACTAACAACACCTTGCAAACTAAACATGCATATGTAGCAGTACGAGCATCACGAGTAGCATTGTTCACGAGCAGCATTGTTACTGACTTATCATGCTAACATTCTCTATACTTCTTCTTCTGCTCTTCTGATCTTGAACATGCTAGTACTCCAATTTTCTCTAGAAAAACTTCAAATGCTGATTTAGCCAATGGTTTAGTAAAACCATCAGCCACTTGATGAGTTGTAGGCACATAGTTCCCACACAGTTGTTGAGCAGCCACCTTCTCACGGATAAAATGCACATCAAGGTCAACATGTTTCGATTGTGCATGGTAAACCGGATTGGCATTCATTGCCACCGCTCCTGTATTATCACACCAGATCATTGATTTCCCATGCTGCTTCAACCCGAGCTCAGCTAATAGAGTACTTACCCATGTAACTTCAGCAGTAGCATCAGCTAGGCTTTTATAATCACTCTCCATTGTTGATCGTGTGACATATTTTTGTTTCTTTGAGCTCCAAGCAATCAAGTGATTATCAAGAAATACTCCATATCCTGAAATTTATCGACGATCAGTGACATTTTGCACCCTATCAACATCAGCAAATGCTGAGACTGTAAATCTCGACTTAGATGGCAAAAACATCAAGCCATACTCCACAGTTCCTGCAAGATACCTCAAAATGCGTTTCACTACCACTAGATGATTTTTCACGAGGCGCATGCATAAACTGAGCAACCTTTCCAACACTGAAAGCAAGCTCAGACCTGGTATGACAAACATATAATAATGATCCAATAATGGATCGATACATAGTAGAATCAACTAGTAATTCACCATCCTCAGCTAACTTAGGTGCAAGAATCATAGGTGTTGCACCCAGCCTTTTCTAAAAGCTCCAAGATAAACTTCTTTTGACTGAGCATCAAAGAGCCATTACTCTGTTTTACTTCAATTCCTAAGAAATAGCTAAGGGACCCCAAATCTTTAAGAGAGAAAGTGTCTTGCAACATGCATACAATATTGGCAATCATAGAGGTTGATGAATCTGTAATGATCATGTCATCCACATAGATTAGGAGATAAACACGTTCTGAACTCGTGTTTGTAAAAAATAATGAAGTGTCAGCTCGCGATACTTGAAATCCAATTTGCTACAACACATCTTTTAATTTGGAATGCCAATTACTGGGAACTTGCTTCAACCCATATAGTGTTTTATGCAATTGACATACAAGAGGCACACCATCAGCTGTTGTCTGCTCGAATCCTGGTGGCTGTTTCATAAACATTGCTTCTTTTAAGTCTCTATTAGGAAAGGCATTGTTGATATCAACATGCCTCAACTCCCAGTTATTGGCCACTGCAATAGACAAGATAACATTAAGAGTTGTAAATTTTACAACAGGACTGAATGTGTCAAGATAGTCTTGCCCAGGCACTTGAGAGAATCCTTTTGCAACCAGTCGTGCCTTGTATCTGTGAACTGAGCCATCTGGATTACATTTCACTTTAAATAGCCACTTACAACCTACTGCAACACGTCCTGAAGGAAGCTTAACAAGTGTCCAAGTTCCATTTCTCTTACAGGCATCAAACTCTTCCTAGACTGCAGCAACCCACTTTGGAGACTGTAATGCTTCAGTAACAGTTGAGGGAACATCCTCATCAAAGTGACTTAAGTAAGATTTAGGCTTAAAATACCACACTTGTTCATTCATGGCACACCAATAACATGAGAGGTTTCAGTATTGACACTAGTATGACCACCAACACTGTTAGGTGCAGCTAGGTTAGAAGGCACATCCACAGCTTCTTCTCCAGGATCACCTTCGAAACTAGGTTCAGTAGTTGCTTCAGTAGGTACAACCACACTCGAAGATTCAACTGCAGCTTCTTCCATACAATCATCCTCCATGCTATAGGGTACTGATGATCCTAACTCAGTACTGCCTTGAATATTAGAATGAACCAATTGTTTTATAGGTACAAGTTGCATGTTAGTCACAATCTCTCGAGATTGTGACTGCTGATTCTTAATCACATGTGATTTAACTGAAGTTGACCTACATGCAAAAGGAAATATATTTTCATTAAAAATTATTGAAATCCTTTATGCTGGGGACTAACACCAAGATATGTGCATGGATGAGAGCGAAATGCGATGAGCTTGAAAAGGTCGCAGGTGAGGGAAGCATTGACAACCAAAAAATTTCAACTCATTATAGTTTGGTTTCTTCCCCAATAACTTCTCAATAGGATAGACCCCCTGCAGAACCTTAGTAGGCAGTTTTTTAATCAATTGAATAGCAACAATAACATCATATGACCAATACTCCATTTGTAAAGAGGCTTGTGCCAGTAACACAAGTGCCATTTCAACCAGATGTCTGTGCTTCCTTTCAATAATCCCATTCTGCTCGGATATGTGAGGGCATGATAACCTGTGTATAATGCCAGCTTTGATTAGTAGTGGTGAGAGACTACGAAACTCACCACCCCAATCGCTCTAAACTGCTTTAATGGAAGCACCAAATTGAGTTAACATCATTCTTTGAAACAACAAGAAGGCTTCAGTGGCATGAGACTTTTTTTAGGAGATAAACCCATGTATGTCGAGTACATGTAGCAACAAAAGAAACATAGAACCTGAATCCATTTGAGGAAACATGTGGAGGTCCCCATAAATCAGTAAATATAAGTTGAAATGGAGTATCATAGGATGTATTCGATTGCACAAAAGGTAATTTGTGGCTTTTACATCAAGTTCTTTAGTAACTTGTCTTAATATTTCACTAGAGGGATGGCCAACTCTTCGATGCCACAACTCCTCTATCTCATTAGGTACAATTTTAGTAACAAAACTAACATCAGCAGTAGTACACTTGTCTTCTCTTCCAGTCTTACTTGTTACAAACGAGTAAAGCCCTCCAGATTCTCATCAGTCAGAAGCACATGTCTAGTAACCTCATCTCGTACACATCAGCTATTGGCATGAAACTCAAAGAATATGTTGTTGTCCCTAGCAAGCTTTGACACTGAAAGCAAGTTCTTTGTTATATGAGTGACATGGTGAGTGGCACCTGAGTCCACCACCCACCGTTCAGAGGATGTAGTAGCAACATTTACTTGAGAATCCACTTTCCCACGAGAGCAACACTCACAGCCCTGATTACAACTAGTAGGGGTTGAACCAGACGAGGAGTAACTGCTGGTGGAGCTATCCTTGGAGGAAGGATAACTATTGATTGAAACGCAAGTAAAGTCTTCATCAAACCGATGCCAACAATGATCAACCAGGTGACCGAGCTTCCCACATAGTTGGCATTGAACACGCGTTCGACCTCACCCTCGACCACCGTTTCTTGCACCAAACAATGCACGACCAGTGATAACTCCGTAAAAATACTATTTTTAAGGTCATTTTAGATATATGTAGATGCATATAATTGCATTTGTGGTGGTTGTGTTATTTTATTTTATTAAGGTGCTATATGAGGAGGAAGGTGTGGTTTTTAGTGATGTGCAGAAAATAACAAGCAAAATAGGCGAGCTGGGAAGTAATGCCGCGGCATCACACGTTGCTGAAGCAGATTGAAATGCCTTGGCATTTCTGGCGCAGAAAACGACAAAAATATACAGCTGTACATGGACAACTGGCTCTGCACGTGAAATGATGGCTGTAACAGCCTGCTAGGGGACCACTGACACTTGGAGGATAAGGTTCATGCACAACATGTGATTCTAGGGGTATGAGGGGTATTTTGCACCCAACAATATCCCAACAACCTCATCATTACCCATAGATATTTTTTATTATATATTACACCTCACAAGAAAGAGAGTGTGTGGAAGAAAGGAGACGCATACTGTAGCAGAAAAATCAGATTTTTATTTTCCCTTTTCCTTTCTTCTTCCTTGGGTTTTCCTCCATTTATAAAGCTTCAAGGAGTGGTGAGCTAGGCGCCGAGAGGAGCTAGCGAGCTAAGGTGGTTCGTGGTGGTCGAGGAGACCTCCAGTGGCGCGCGTCGAAGGCTCTTTCTCACTTCCCTTTTCTCCTATTTTATTTATTTTATTTGTGGGCTGTTGGAACGAATATTTTATGGATTTTTCTATGAACATTTCGATCCCCACCATGAACTAACTTATTTGGTGGTGGTTGGTTTAATGGATGTTTAAACTTTATTTTAATGGTATGTTTAAGTTTATTTTGGTTCTTTATTTGCTTTGCTTATGAATGCTTCACCATCTAGGCTTGTAAGAGGCATGGAAATGTCCATTTCTTAGATGAAGGTTAGGTGTTCGGAAGAATCCTAAGCTAAAAATACTTGTAAGTATTCGGAAGAAACGCAAGATAAGATCCTCATAAGCAATGGGTTATGGTATTTTCAAGGGGCTTTGAACCGACCTAGGAATATTATAACCTAATCCCTTAGATCTCGGAAGAGACTAGGATAGGATTTCAATGACTAAAAAGGGTGTCTTTATCAATAGGTTAGGCTGTCCAACATCGTTGAGTGAGAGCAGATGCCTTGGCATCCTATTCTGTTAGGTTTCTGTGAGAACATTTTAGGAAAGCCCTGTCGAGTAAGTGAAGTCCAGAAAACTTAAATATACTTGAGAAATAAGGTTAGCATCCTTAGATCAATCCCTACCATTCATTCCATTGAAAGCTTGTCACGTGAGGATTATCTTCTTTTTATTTTATTTTCTATTTATTTACTGTTTTTTTTACCATTTTCCTTTGCCATGACATTTCTTTTTGTTACTCATACACATTTCATTTTCCTCGGTATAATCATTTGTGAATACCATTAGCTATACTTAATTAATTTAGAATAGTGCATAAATTTTACTCAATATCCTTCCAATCCTTGTGGAGACGATACTCACTCATCACTGTATTACTTTTGCGATTGTGTATACTTGCACATTATTTGCGTATAATTTTATAGTACTCGCAATACGCAACAAGTTTTTGGCGCCGTTGCCGGGGATTGGCAATTGGCGATGTTGAGTTTAGTTGTTGCACCGTTTTATTTTCTTTGTACATAGTTACTTGTTTTTGTGTTTACCTTTTTCAGGTGTTACGTTGTCGCATGACACATAAAAGACCCAAAGAACCATTATTTCATATAGAACCTGAGGCTCATGTTGTTCAAAATCAAGTGAAGGATCCTGCAGTTCTAAATGCCATGACAATTCCAAATACTAGAATGCTGCTCGACCACAAACTATTAGAGATTACTTAGCTCCTACCTTGGATGACCTAAAACCTGCTATTATACCTCCCAAGATTCAAGCAACCCAATTCGAGCTTAAACCGGTTATGTTCGACATGTTGGACTTGATTGGAAAGTTTGGTGGTGCTCCTCATGAGGATGCAAGGCAACATGTTTGAGAATTTTTGGAGGTTTATGACTCTTTTCGACAACAAGGTGTGCATGAAGATGTGCTGAAATTGAAGTTATTTCCATATTCTTTGAAAGATTATGCCAGGGCATGGCTCAATGGATTACCTTCCGGCTCGATAAGGTCTTGGGCTGAATTGTGCAAAAAAAATTTTCTACGGCATAATCCACCGAATATGAACAACCATCTTAGGAATGCCATAGCATCTTTTCATCAAGCTGATGACGAGTCAATGCATGAGTGTTGGGACCGCTACAAAGAATTTCTTCACAAATGTACCAACCATGGATTCCACGACTGGACTCAAGTCGTGATGTTCTACAATGGAGCCAATGCACCCACGAGGATGATGCTAGATGCCTGGACAAATGGCACTTTGCTTGACAAATCACCTGAAGAGGCTTTTGGCATTCTTGATCGAATTGCTAACCATGATTACCAATTTCCCTCTTCAAGGTTTGAAACTCGAAGAAAGACATCTGGGACATTCAAGTTGGAAGCTGAAGATTCAGTGTCGGCCCAACTCTCTACCATCACCAATATGTTGAAGAATTTGCAACATTCTAATGAGGTGAAAGAAGTGAAGGTTGATAGTTTGGCATGTCTGTTATGCCAAGGCAATCACCATGAATGTGAATGCCCGAACAATCAAAAGTCCATCAACTATGTGGGAAGCTTCAATGGATGGAGTCAGCATCCCAATTTCTCATGGAAAAATCAAGGAGCTTTTAATGTCAGTCATCTCGCTCAGCAGCAGTATATGGATGAGCCCCCAGCCTTGCGAACGAATATGCCATGGCATAATAAGGGGACAACATCTTCTCTTAATACAAGTTCTCTAGAGGCCACTATGCAAGACTTTATGGCAACTACAAAGGCTCTATTACAAGATCACGATGCATCTATTAAGAGTCAAGAAGAATTATTACAAAGCCAAGGGGCAATGTTGCAAAGTCATAATTTGTCTTTGAGAGCTTTGGAAATGCAAGTGGGTCATATTGCCACGGCATTACAAGAATACCAACCAGACAGATTGCCTAGTGATACTGAAGTCACAAAGGCTAAAGGCAGTGAGCAATTTAGTACATTCACCTTAGGGAGTGGCACCCAGATCTACAAAAATGCTAAGTTTGGGGAGGAAACACTCGAAGAGCCTAGCTATGAGATTGTGCATGAAGAATCTCATTTGCAAGAGGACTTACATTCGCTGGAGAACAAAGCTGGAGGTTCAATAAGTAAACCCAATGATGACAGGCAAAATAATGCCATGGCGAAAGAAAAACCCCCACTAGCAGGAGTTGATGACCAAAGGGAAGCTGCAGAATTTTGCCAAGGCAATTTTTCAGGCACTGGTGATTACTTGAAGCTCGATGAAGAAGACAAAGATGAGCTTAAGGATATTTCAAAAGAGACGGGTCAGTCTAGCTTACTCATAGCTAGACCAGGTACGAAATCTAAACCTTTGGATTTCATTGAATTTCCTCATCCTAAACTCCAAGTAGCTGTCCATTTTTCTAGGCTAGAAAGTGTGAAAGAACTAAGGAATGAAATGGAGATTAAATTCCCTGATGAGAAATTATTATTTGCCACGGCATTATCGTGGTATGCTGACATTATCAATTTTCTCGTTAGTGGTATTTTGCTTCCGTACTTGAATAGCCAGGGCAAGAACAAGTGGATGCAGGATGATGACCCCTACTTCTTCAAAGACTTTGCTGCCCAAGCAATTAAAATATGCCACGGCAACGGGGAGCGAAAAGAGATCCTATTTCACCACAAATTAGCTTTATGTGGAGAACACTCAAGAGGAGAGAGGACTACTGCAAAGATCCTACAGATCGGGTTCTATCGACTTACACTGAAGGTGGCGCTGTTATATATATGGAGCATTTTAGTCTATACTGGTGCTCCAATCGAACGCGACAAAAATGCCATAGAAATTCATGATGTTTTGGAGTTTGCATCCCTTCAACTCTCTTTAATTTATGTTTTAGAAGTTTTGTTTTGTTTTTTTTCATGAGTGTTTGTTTGTTTTTCTTTGTTTTATTTCTTTATTTTTATTTTTAATATTAGTTCTTTTTAGGACGAAGGGTGTTTTGGAGGAGGAATATGATGAAATCTCACGAGGGAACTTCACAAACCAATATGCCACGACAAATATAGATGTAATTGAGGCTCTAACAAGACGCAGTCGTGGCACCTGTTCACAAGGAGATGCTCCCACGTTTGGCTTATAATCTTCTCGTCATCCTGGACGTGATCTTGCCATCATTTGAGGATGCCACGATATTTGCAAATGTCACTCAGCAAGACAGTACACCCAAGCCAGAGGATGCTAACCCAAGCAACATGGACTAGATGACGTCTGAAGTCATCTGTTGGGCGTATGGAGACCTCAACATCTAAGAACACTGAAGGCCCTAGCACACCACCTGGTGAACCCAATTCTGATCCTGACAAAAGCCCCACGTCATTGAGGAAGTGCACCATGCGCAGTACTACTAGCACTACCAGCGCGACTCCACCACCATCTTAGGAAGACAAGGTACCTTGCATTGCATTGCATCACATAGCATGTAGTCTAGTTTTAACTTAGTTTTTATTCAGCATTGAGGATAATGTTTCTCTCAAGTTTGGGGGATGTAGTGTTCTTTGTAGAACATGTGCATGATAATATTAGCATAATGTTATGCCATGGCATCAGTAAATGGTAGGACAATTAGATGAAATGTTTTGATGATACCTGATGATGATGAACTTTTTAGGCTAGAAATTGAATGTAAATGACTGTTGAGAATGATAGAACTGACTCTAGGGCTTGATGCTTTGTGAATTATTCTTACACGATTTGTATGTTTTCTATACTTAAAGAACTTAGGAAGTTTTTATGAAAGAACTCTGGTTAGCCTTGGCATTAAAATATGGTATTATGCTTAAATTATAAATCACTGTTTAAGAACTCCCTTATCTCTGAATTTTGTTTAATTGTGAATAAATGCTTCGGCATAGCTGTAGAGGGACACTCCTCTTTGCCGTGGCATTTCCTGGAACTCTCTTTAATAAATGGCAGCCACGCGCATACGAGTGAATGAAAGTAGTCATGGGATGACTCTGCCTGACTAGCTTGGGGGTGGAAGGTATGCTCCCTTTCACCTAGAGTGTGGGATGGTAGGTGTGATGAGCTGACTCCCTTCGTAGCAGCGTAAAAAAATAAAAAAGTGGAAAAAAAAAGAAAAAAATGTGTACTAAATGAAAAGGGAGTATAAATGTGCTTAATGAATGAGTAAATGCCGTGGCGAAACTAGGGAACTCAATTAGAAATTGCCTAAATTCGTTAAGTATAGATTAGATACAATCAATCACACACAAACACCATAAAGGATCTTGACCTAGGGAAAAGTACTTGAATTCTTGATATGTCTAGCATGTTGAAGCCAATTTTTCTGAGGGTTGAAATTCAAATTTTGTCTTGTTGTCCTACTGTTGAAAATTGTCATGACATTTTGATTGTGTTAATTGTTATCCATTGCTTGAGGAAAAGCAATAGCTTAAGTTTGGGGGTGTGATAACTCCGTAAAAAGACTATTTTTAAGGCCCTTTTCACTTAAGTTATTGTTTGTTTAAGGGTACATATAGGTCATTTTAGATATATGTAGCTGCATATAATTGCATTTGTGGTGGTTGTGTTATTTTATTTTATTAAGGTGCTATATGAGGAGGAAGGTGTGGTTTTTAGTGATGTGCAGAAAATAACAAGCAAAATAGGCGAGCTGGGAAGTAATGCCGTGGCATCACACGTTGCTGAAGCAGATTGAAATGCCTTGGCATTTCTGGCACAGAAAACGACAAAAATATACAGCTGTACATGGACAGCTGGCTCTGCACGTGAAATGATGGCTGTAACAGCCTGCTAGGGGACCACTGACACCTCGAGGATAAGGTTCATGCACAACATGTGATTCTAGGGGTATGAGGGGTATTTTGCACCCAACAATATCCCAACAACCTCATCATTACCCATAGATATTTTTTATTATATATTACACCTCACAAGAAAGAGAGTGTGTGGAAGAAAGGAGACGCATACTGTAGCAGAAAAATCAGATTTTTATTTTCCCTTTTCCTTTCTTCTTCCTTGGGTTTTCCTCCATTTATAAAGCTTCAAGGAGTGGTGAGCTAGGCGCCGAGAGGAGCTAGTGAGCTAAGGTGGTTCGTGGTGGCCGAGGAGACCTCCGGTGGCGCGCGTCGAAGGCTCTTTCTCACTTCCCTTTGCTCCTACTTTATTTATTTTATTTGTGGGCTGTTGGAACGAATATTTTATGGATTTTTCTATGAATATTTCGAACCCCACCATGAACTAACTTATTTGGTGGTGGTTGGTTTAATGGATGTTTAAACTTTATTTTTAATGGTATGTTTAAGTTTATTTTGGTTCTTTATTTGCTTTGCTTATGAATGCTTCACCATCTAGGCTTGTAAGAGGCATGAAAATGTCCATTTCTTAGTTGAAGGTTAGGTGTTCGGAAGAATCCTAAGCTAAAAATACTTGTAAGTATTCGGAGGAAACGCAAGATAAGATCCTCATAAGCAATGGGTTATGGTATTTTCAAGGGGCTTTGAACCGGCCTAGGAATATTATAACCTAATCCCTTAGATCTCGGAAGAGACTAGGATAGGATTTCAACGACTAAAAAGGGTGTCTTTATCAATAGGTTAGGCTGTCCAACATCGTTGAGTGAGAGTAGATGCCTTGGCATCCTATTCTGTTAGGTTCATGTGAGAACATTTTAGGAAAGCCCTGTCGAGTAAGTGAAGTCCAGAAAACTTAAATATACTTGAGAAATAAGTTTAGCATCCTTAGATCAATCCCTACCATTCATTCCATTGAAAGCTTGTCACGTGAGGATTATCTTCTTTTTATTTTATTTTCTATTTATTTACTATTTTTTTTACCATTTTCCTTTGCCATGACATTTCTTTTTGTTACTCATACACATTTCATTTGCCTCGGCATAATCATTTGTGAATACCATTAGCTATACTTAATTAATTTAGAATAGTGCATAAATTTTACTCAATATCCTTCCAATCCCTGTGGAGACGATACTCACTCATCACTGTATTACTTTTGCGATTGTGTATACTTGCACATTATTTGTGTATAATTTTATAGTACTCGCAATATGCAACAACCAGATCTGTGATCCTAACGATTAGAGGGACCATGATCAACATCACCCTGAGCATAATTTGCACCCATCGGCAAGTTGTCCTCTTGCACATCAAATCCAGCAAGCTGTACCTCTACATCCATCAACATTGTATGTAAGTTGTCTATGGAGAGAGCTTCTTTCATTGTTGAGACAACAACCATGAATGATTGATATTCACGAGGAAGACCCCTAAAAATGCTTACAATTTATTCAACTGGAGGAACAACACTCCCACACGAGGCAAGAGCATAAAAAACTTCTTTAATGCTCGTAAGATACACACGGATACTGTCATTCCCCTTATTTATAGGCTGTAGTTTATAGTGCAAACTCATAACTGACATAGTTGAGCGATTTGCAAAGAACTTGAGAACTATCTCCCAAACCGCAACAGTTGTTTCAGCTGCAACAAATTGTGGTAACAGATGCGTGCTTACTGTTGACAATAGCCAAGATGCCAGAGCACTGTCTTGCGCAATGAAATCTTCATATGCTTTATTCACTTAAGTCTCACCATTGGCATCAAGAATCATCATAGGTGGAGTAAAAACACCACCAGTCAACAGCCACTCTAGTCGATGACTCCGAACCGTGTGCAAGATCTGTTGTTTCCACAATAAAAAGTTGGTTTCATCAAGAACTACACTAACCTTCTTGTTAGTGAAACCACGAGAAACACTAGAGGAAAGATCCATGATCAGACAATACTTCAAGAGTATCAGATCACAAGCGGAAGCAAGAACACACGATCCCAAGATCAATAGCGAATGATAGCATGTTAAGAATGCAGTAAAGAATGAATTATACTTGCATATTTGATCGAAAAACTATACATGAAATACAAGGCTTCTTCTATTTATATACACAAGCCTAACATATTTCACAACTGATGCTAACAACCTTAACTGCCACTAACAACTTCAAGAAGATGCTAACTACTTTACTAACAACACCATGCAAACTAAACATGCATACGCAACAGTACGAGCAGCACGAGCAGCATTGTTGCTGACTCATCATGCTAACAAAAGCAATGAAATAATCACTATTCATTTGTTCAGTTGCTTTGTCATTCCTATTCTCTTTGGTTTTCATCATGAACAAATCCTCAAAATAGTCAACCACTATTTATGAATCTCATCCCTATGTTCGGTCCAACGTTCTTGTGCATCGTACAAACCTTAGATCAGATTCTTCATTTTACTTTGAATGGATCAGGAGAGGAAAAAAGAAATATTACGATCCCCACAAGCAAGCCAGGTAACCCTCGACCTTTGCGACCAATATTGTTCTTCTTTGTCAAGAAGCAACTGGAGCTCACGCTTGGCATCTACAAAATCATCCACAGCAATAGAATGTAAATTCCGGGACAAGCAATCATTGATAAATTTCCAAAGCTTTGAAATTCTAGTTAGCGTTGAAAGAAATTTATTAGGCTGCCAACCCTTTAAAGATGCACCGGCTAGCTCTATTTTGTCAAGCGTTGATCCATAGGTAAACTTCCAGGCCGTATTAATGCGATGCTGACAAACTCTCTCATTATCCCATGTTAAAGAATACATAAATGAAAGAAGGCTAGTATTTTTATTAACCAAAGAACTGTGTTTAGATTACATAGGTTCAGTTGTTTATATACAGCTCTTAGTGACAGTTATAAGCTAACAGACTCCTCAACTAAGCTAACAAACTCAACTTCTGCTAACAACCTCAATAACAACAACAGTCATACACCATGCAATGCAATAAGAGCATTGGTACTGAATGATCATGCTAACATCCCAGCAGTAATGGTATCGAAAATAGTCTCGAGTATGGTGGCACCAATTGCCTCTTTATTTGCGCTCGGTATTCAACAACAAGAAGCAATGATCCGATCTGACAGCATAGTCGGAATAAACACAAAATTATGGATAAGCATTTAACCAATATGAAGGCGCTACAAAACGATCCAGCCGTTCAGCTATAACCGGATGTTGTATATTTCCAGAAAACCAAGTAAACCACCCTTGATGGTTTACAATTCGAGAGGTCATTACGAGCTAAGACAGCACGGAAGCCATCTAATTGAACACGAGGCTTTAGTCGTCCTTCGAACTTTTCGGAAGCTCGTAATATCTCATTAAGATCGCCCTCAAGTAACCAAGGTAATTTTGATGCTCGCTTTAAGAGTATCGATTTTTCGCCATACCTCATGTTTGAATTTCGCATTGTAATTGTCATGTATGCCAGTTAAGTGGAATTGTTTATTACCATTTTTAATAATCACATCAATATGATTCGAAGAGTAAGATAAAAGTTTGATATCAACTTCATTAAACCAGTGTAACATAATGTCAGTACAATTATTATTTCAACGGTAAAACAATCATGCAATCTCATCTTATTCCTAATGAAATCACTATTATTTTGACGTAATCTGGTCTCAGATAAAAATATAGTACTAGGAGATCGCTAGGTAACAAATCGCCCAAGGGATTGAATTGTAAGAGGGTTATCCACCCCTCGACGGTTCCAACCTAACAAATTCATAGTGTTAACTTTTTTCCTTTTTAATTACTTAATTTATGAACTGTTTTTTTAATTTTATTTTTTTTATCTTCTTTTCATTTATGATCCATTTATTTCACACATTAGATAAGAATTAATGGAGCAAACATGATCGAAATTAGAATCTTTAACAAAAGAAATATTACAAAAGAAAGCCCTAACAAGTTGAGGGTGTATATTTTGATCGATAGAGATAAAGGACACCCAATCTCTAGAAAGAAACATTCGATAAAAACTCAATTGATATAATAATACTCATAATTGGATTAAACTTTGGAGCAATGTTTGCATTATTTTTTAAAACCCTATGAAAGCTACATAATTCAAAAAGGTATTAAGTTAAAAATTACATTTTGTAATCCTTATTTAGGGATTTTTTATTAGATTTAGTTAAGAACTTGTTTCCACTTCCTAAAAATAGATGCACCTCATACAATTTAAGCATAGGAATTTGACTTATTAAAAGTAGCTAAATTTGAATAAGTTTGATTTCAAATTGTCCCCTATAAGCTAAAAATTAGAATCTGATGTCGGAAAAAATGCCTAAATGAAATTAGGACATCAAAAAACCGAATAAAGAAAGGCCAAGAAGAAGGTTCAATCATGGGTTGTTCAATCCGCCTCTTTGGTCTTGGTCTTGCCCTTTCCGTCACTCTGCTCATCCCTTCCTCGGCCGGAGCCGGTCACAGGTACAACCCTTTTACCGACACGCCGCAGATAAAAAACCATGGTGGTGAGATGCTGACCGGAAAGATTAAACTAGCCATCATGTGGTACGGAGATTGCGGTAAAGAAATAAAGAACACAATGAGGAACTTCATCAAATCATTGAATTTTGTAGGTGGCTCACCCAAACTTAAACCAAAAGTCGCGAGCTGGTGGGAAATGGTCGAAAGTTACCAATCCTTGATGCCGAATGCAAAGCCCGGTAAACCCCCAAAAATCAGCGTCAAAGTGGCGAGACAATCGTCCGATAAGAACTCTAAATTCGGCAAGGTCTTGACTTTGCAACAACATGTACCGAAGCTCATTCAACGTGTGACTAAAGGCGATCTGAGTCTCCTTCCGGTCATCGTCGGGGCACGAGATATCACCATTCAAGGCGTTTGCTACGGACGATGTTCGTTTTGTTTCCACACGGAGCCACCCAATCCACAGACATACATCGTGGTCGGGAACCCTGAATTCGAGTGCCCCGAAGAATGCATATGGCCTTTCCATGCTACTACATATGCCCCCAAGGGACCGGTGCTTAAACCGCCGAATGGTAATCTGGCAGCCGATGCGATGGTCGTTTCCTTCGCATCCGCATTGGTCGATTCTGTCACTAACCCTATGCGCAATGCCACGTACCATTCATTTTATTCCAAAAAACTCGGGCCTTGCGTCGTTTGCAGTGGCATTTTCGGCCGTGGCTCCACCCCGGGAAACCCCGGCCTGGTTCAAACCGATCCCAAAACTGGTGGGAATTATAACTTCTGTGGGTACAATAATAAAAAGTTCTTACTTCCTGCAATCTGGAACCCCATAACTAATTCTTGCTGGACTGGCTAAGGGAAGTGTCTTTGTACATTGGACACGAAATGCAAGAACAAATTATTATTATTATTTTTTGGAGCGGATTTAGTTCAATTATTGATGTCCCATTTAAGTATTTCTCTTTTTGTTGGTTTTTAAGGGATATACAAATAAACAAAAATATTTAGATAAAAAATAAATGATATAAAATAATTATTAATATATTAAAATTCATGAATATATATATATTTAGATATATATTATGATTAAAAAAATATGATTTTGATGTATTTTATTATTAGGATTAGAGTTCACTATAGTAATATTCCTTACGCCTATAGATATAGAATTTAGAGAAAATGTTGTAAATAATTTATACTGAGATAATAACATAAATTTATCTCTTCATTCTCATATTTATTTAATTCACTTTTTAATTTTTATAAATAAAGATGGCTTAAAAAATAACTAATAAATTCTAACTATTGTCTTTCTCTTGGAGGAGTGAAGCTATTCTTTCAGCTGGCAACGCACAAAAGTAACATCTCCCGTCTCCCAACAGAGCAAGTTTAGCCATGTCGTTCGCATTGGATTTCCTTTACGAGACACGTGCTCAATTTTTACCTCTCAATTTCTTTGTAGCAAACGGCAAACAGGCTGATTTAACGTGTACTTTACGTTATGACAGTTCTTTCTTTGTTGGTGGTGCCTATCGATTTCAAGTATCACATTACATGCATCCAAATTCCACGCTCTAGACAAGCCTTCCAACACTCTCCAAAGTTGATACTCTTGTCTAGAGCGTGGAACCCTCCAAAAGTTGATACTCGTCATTTCTGGCGTTCCATAATTAGAGAGTGTCTGTAGTAGTTTGTCTTTTCCGACGTTCTGACGTGTCTAGATTATGGAACGTTGGAAACGTCAAGAGTATCAACACTCCACCGATGGTCCTATTGATTTTGTTAAGCCATGGATCCGTCCAAAAGTTGATACTCTTATCGTTTCCGACGTTCCATACCACACTATTGGTAGCATCCTCGCAGAATCTACTTAGTTCTCACCCTAAAATAGAGTTGTTCGACTTTTTCAATGTACCTATAATTAAACCATTCCATTTATATTTGCTCTTAATAGTTGCACCCAAAGATGGTATTTCTTTTTTAAGGGGTTAAACACATCTTTCATTAAGAACGCTTCATTTTTTTCACTAGCTTCTAATCTCCATTACTCATCTTGAGATTGGATTGCTCACAACATCCTTATTATGCATTCCTCCTTTATCTGACACACGTCCCCAAATGAATCTTCTAATTTTTCTTTCTATCTAATCGTAGGCACCTTTCAATAACATAGTTGTCTGCATAGCATAGAATGGAATGGTTGTCAAGAAGGATTTATAGCCAAAGTAATTCTGCTCGCTAAGGATAATTTTTTTTTTTTGCTTTCCAACTGGATAACTTTGATTGTACTTTTTGCACCAAGTATCCGTATGAATTCCTTGTCACCTTGCCATGCATCAATGGAACTCTCAGTAATTCACTCAAATCCTTAACCTCTTTGAAATTGAAAACTTCGCTAGTTTTCTTCTTTAGAATTTCATATACATTCTTTGAAAAGAAATGTTTGTTCTCTCAATATTAACCTTTTATCTAAAAGCGGTGCAGAATTTCTCAATGACCTCGCAAATTACCTTCAGTTCATCCATTGAAGCATCTATGAACAAAATCTTGTCATTCGTAAGGAATAGATGAGAGATTCCATGACTTTCCTTTAACACCTTAATGGCTTCCATGTACCCTTCACAATCTCTCTACTTGTTGACTGAGCTAGTACTTTTCATGCACATAACAAATAAATATGCAGTAATTAGATTCCCTTTTCTGATGCCTCTGGAACGGTCCACACCGCTTCTAGAAGATCCCTACCTCCAAAACAACTCCCACATGCAGGGGCTGCGCATGTGGCACTTGCGGCGGCCTATGGTGGCCGCACAACTACCATTTTTTCTATATTTGCATTTTAAGAGCTCAGGAGTTGCTTATTGGTGTTACTTTGCGATGATGAACGGTGAAGAAGAGCTTTTTGTAATGACTGAAATTTCCTTTACTTCACCCCTCGTCACCCCGGTTACGATGACGAAATCTAGGGCACCGATTGACTCCTCTTAACTCCAGAAATACAATAATTCTTGTGGTTTCATAAGCCGATGCTCTAATGGAGACAAAATGGTGTTTAAAGATTATTGGAGAAGAGAGAAAAACAAAAGAGGAAATGTATGTGAAGAGAGAGAATGGGTTTTCTATTTTTGGAGTTCTCGAGAAAAGTGGGAGTTTTAAACCCCTCACTTAAAAAGGAAAATCTATGGTCTAGGTCATCGAGCCTTTCATAAGTTACTAACTTGGTTCAAGATTTATCTAAAAAATTAATTCAATCCCCTAGAATAATAAAGGGAAATTTAACCTCTAAATTGGGGTGTGACAACTTTCCACTCCTTAAATAAATTTCGTCCTCAAAATTTATCCAAGTCAAAGAATTACAGAAACCGAGGCTTCATTTATTCCTCCAACAAAACCCAAGCTTTTGACAAATAATACTTCTTTACCTTCAGTGCAACAGACATACATACATAACTATTTTCTTTCAGATGTATCAAAAACACCTAAAGATTTTCATTTTCACTATGTAAATGAACTCTTTCCTTTAAATTGATATTGATCATACCACTGAGGTACGAGGCTCAACACTTATCATATTCTAAACTTATAAAATAGGAACAATAATAATTCTCGAAATTCTTTAGTTTGATTCATCAGTGCAAAAATTTAGGGCCAAATACCTTGCTCTTCGATCCACTTGGGTAGTAGTTATTAATCTCGAAACTTCACTTGTAAAACTTAACTACGACCTTATCATCACAGAATGTTTGGGGCAACATAAACTAAGTTCATATCAAGAGCCAGGCCAGAGTTCTCAAACAAGTAACTCTCACGTTACTCGTGAGGTTCACGGAATCTGGTCGGACATTAATGATATCCTTTTATACACAGGTTGAGCCCTAATGGATAAATTACTTAGGCATACTTATTATAGATAGATGACTTGACATCAGAGTTTCGGATCAGAGGAGTGCGATTATAATCTAGGGGTATGTACTGACCAAAACATCCTATGATAATTGATTGGCCGGTCTATCCAGAAGACTCGACTCAACTTGAGTCCTGATACCGCTAAATGTAACGCCCCTAAATCTATACAGGTGGCCCGTCCGATTTTAGGTGTCACATTAGGGCCACCGAAACGACCCCATAATCAAAATTTAAAAAAAATAAAATTTTTGTTGAATTATTTCAAACTATAAAATAATTTATAAATATAAACACAATTTCAGAAAAAACATTCATATATTAAAATAAAATTCAATATTGTAGTACATCAAATCAAGTTACAGACTCCATTTGAAAACAAATGTGACATATATGCCCCCCTAATTTCACTTGTACCGTACTCTACAAACAACGCTAAAGGAACTCCCATAATTGAAGTCAATAGTGCACTAGATCAACTTCTATAACCTGAAATGGTGAGTAATAGAATGGGCTTTAGGAAAGCTCAGAATACAAAACTACCAGATGATGCTAAAGGACAAACATGTATATGGTAATCATGAAGACTCCCTTAGCTATCCTGGCATAAACATGTCATAATGATGAGTTGAAGTTTCACTAATCAATTTTTCAGGTATTAGACAACAAGCTTACAATTCAGAGGAAATGTTCAGAGGAACATATTCAGGAGATTGAAAATAGATGTCTAATGTTCTCCCATAAAAACAGAAGTAGTGCAAATATAGTTTAAACACAATAGTAGTTTATTTCAAGAAAACAAATTTTAAAATCACAGAAATACCCTCTGACCAAACACCGATTTGTAGTTTCCTAAAACTGCATCCATAAGGAGTCAATAATTAGAAATTTGATTCTTATTTTGGATATCAGACTTATACTTTATATAAATTAGAGAAAACATTTTTGTCCATAAGTGGCAAACTAGAGGATCCATATACTTTTTAGAAGAATTCATAGTTATTAGGAAGGAAAAACATAGAACTTCGATAGACTAATTAGATTTCAGATACGTGATCCATATGAAAAGGGTTCGATTACTAATGGATCTAATCAAACATTTAGGAATTAATGATTTAGGACTATTAAAAATTTGGATGCTTGGAAGTATTTAGGAACCTTTACATCATAATTATTTAAGATTCAAATATAATAGGAATGCTTCCCTTGTACAGGCTATCAGGGGTATTTAGATTATTTACGATATTCAAGATTCATGTTGATTTATCATGATATTGGTCAACACGAAATGAACAAATCCTAACATTGTGATACTTGTCAATCAATTAAACAGAGATACAGTACATATATTTACTTTTTAACACCATCTGCACTAATTGAACTAATCGCCTTCAAATTCATCGTTGAATGGATCTTAAAGAATTGAAATAGTTTTTCAATGGTATTTATATTATTCTATGTTGTAATAATATCCAGAGTGACCTATGTGTTTAGGTCCTCTCCATGACCTTTATTGGTCATTATATTATTTAATGCTTCATTGGTACTTTTAAAACTTGTCCAAAAACATTTCCTTAATCCAGATCATGAAGGTATTTTGGTCATTTCAATACTAAGGGTTATTCTGGTCATTTTTGAGTTCATGTTATTCTGACCATTTTTGGGTTCAAGGGCAATTTGGCCATTTTAATTATTGATAACTCCGTAAAAAGACTATGTTTTCTGTTTTTTACCTATGTTATTGTGTGTATAAAAGAAGTTGTCATAGCATTTTAGTTGCCTTTAGTTGCATTTAGGTCATATTTGCATGTGGTGGATAAGTTTTGCCTAGGCAAGATTTATTTGGCTTAACTGATAATGTTGAGGAGGAAGGTTCTTTGTTGATAGTGTTGATGCATAAAATAACTAAGGGAGAATTTATTTTCCGAGACAACAATTATTTCCCAAGGCTAGAGGGACATAATAAGACGACAGTGAGGAAAATATTTATCTTGCCAAGGTAAGATTTATCTTGCAGATCTGACGTGGCTTGACAATTGCTAACATCATTTTCCCAGCTTCATCCTCACGTGCAAGCACACCCTTCAAGAAAATTTACCACCTCCAATCGCCTTTCCATTCATAACATGGGTAAGTCAACGAAGGTATTTAGGGAATTTACAAGGACACAAAATCGTAGAAATTCCCATTATTAATACCTCATTATAGCAGCCCAGTAAGGAGAGAGAAGCAAGGAGAGGATTTACCTTAGGCGTGGAATAAGCAGCTGTAACACCTTATTTTCCATCGTTCCCCCACTCGATTGTCCTTTGTGCCCTCCATAGCCATATTTCATCGGAGCAACAGCTAGGTCCTCGAGAGAGACTGACCGCTGGAGCAAGCGTGGGGTGGTCGGAATGTCATGGCAGAGCTCTGTTTGGGAGTGCTTCTTTCTATGTTCTTAATTTCCAATTCACTTAAAAGGGCTTGTACTTAAAGTTTAACTCTTGAATGATATTTGCCACACCATGAACTGCTTTACTTGGTCTTGGTTATGGTTTTGGTGAAACGTTGTTTGATTTTTTGAGTGAAAAAGTTTGTTTATGCTTAATATTGTTTTGTTAATTGTTTTAATATTTTACCTTGACACTGTAAGAGCTGTAAAGATTTTCTGGTGCCTAGACAAAACATTACTAGACTTTGTAAGAGCTTTCAAGAGATTGCCATTCTTCTAGGAATAGATGCCCAATATCTAGAGAGTTAGGGATGATCTACGTGAATAATGGGACTAAACAAGGATGGTGAGGTTATAATCTACTTTAGAGATAAGGAGAGGGTTTCATTTTACTAAAAGGGATAGTTAGTTGAATAGTATAGGCAATGAATGCAGTTTATGCTAAGGGGTATCACCGCAACAACAATTTGACAAACCAAGGGTTGTAGTTCACGCCAAATAGTATTATTGTAGCAACCATTCTTGAATACTCCAGTAATTCTGTCGGGCAATTTAAGTATAACACACCAATCATTCTAAACGTAGGATAATTTTTCATCTTAGCAAAACCAACCTAAGTGCTTGGTAAGAAAGTCAACATGTGTGAGGTTTCTCTGAATATATTTTTAATTGCTTTAATAATTTTGATTTGTTTACTTTTTCAAATTTTCTTTACCTCGACTACACTTATCCACATACCATACTTCACAATATTTCTTGCCTAGACAATACTTTCCCATTCGTTTATTTCCTTAAGTATTACTTGTTTTTTATTTGACAAGAATTTCAGGACTAGTTCGTGATACCTAGTGTAGGTATAGTAAAAAATCAATAATTCCCACAAATCCCTGAGGAGACGATAACTCTACTTACTACTATATTACTTGCATCGATTGTGTACACTTGCACAAATTTGCTTGCCTTAGCATATATATTCATAAGCGACCAAGTTTTTGGCGCCGTTGCTGGGGATTAGCAATTGAAGAAATTTTTATACTTTTTTTCCATAGCAAATTTTTGAAGGTTTTTGTTGTTGCATGACCATGAGATCTATTGGTAAACCATTAGAACCATTTAACCCTGAGATCGAACAGACATTAAGATAAAGGCGATGTAACCAACATGCTAGAAAATATATGATCGACTGTAGTACAAAGCCGACAATAATATGGGAGTCAGACAGACCCCGATGTCACAACAAATAATCTTCCTAGAGAAGCTGCAAGATCACGAGCATTACGAGATCACTTGAATCTGATTCTTGATGATCTCAACCTCAGAATTGTGGCACCTGAAATACATACAACCATTTTGATCTTAAATAGGTGATATTCAACATGCTAAACTCCATCAGTCAATTTGGTGGCTCGTCTAATGAGGATGTTAGACAAAATTTTCGTGCCTTTCTTGAAGTGTACGATTCATTCAGGCAACAAGGAGTGCATGAAGATGTGCTGAAGCTTAAACTTTTCCCTTATTCTCTACGTGACCAGGAAAGAGCTTGGCTTAGTGGAGTTCCTTCTAGATCAATAGAATCTTGGGCTGACTTATACAAAAGATTTTTGATTCGCTATAACCCGCCCAACATGCACACCCAGCTCCACAATGACATTTCGAGTTTTCTCCAAGGCGATGAGGAATCTATGTATGAGTACCGGGATAAATATAAAAGCTTGCTTCGCAAGTGTACTAATCATAGATTCCACGATTGGACTCAAGTCATGATGTTTTACAATGGAGTCAATGCACCCACTCGCATGATGTTAGACGCATCGGTAAATGACACTTTTTCTCGAGAAATCACCAGAGGAAGCCTTTGATATCCTTGATTGGATAGTTAATAATGACTATCAATTCATGTCTGTAAGATTTGGGACCGATAGAAGAATATCTGGGGCATATAAACTTGATAGGTGAAAGAACTCAAGGCAACTAACTCAACATGCATTTTATGTAGAGGAAACCATCATGAGAGTGAATGCCTAGAAAACCAGGAGTCCATCAATTTTATGTGAAACTTTAATAGAATCAACAATAACAACCCCTATTCTAATACATACAATCTTGGATGGTGACAACATCCAAATTTTTCGTGGGGTAATCAAGGGAATAACAATAATAATTATATAGGTAATTTTAACAGGCCACAACACAACGTTTCTGAACACTCAAGTTTGCAACATCAACAAATGCCATGGAAAGGTAATAATAAAAGTAACACATATTTTTTAAATTCTAACACTCTTGAAGCTTCATTGCAGGAATTTATGGCCTCAACAAAAGATTTCATTGTTTCAACAAAAACCTTGATAGACGAACAATCATTAACAATCAATATTCAAAGTAATATGTTGCAAAGCCAACCAACTCTATTACAAATCCATAGTTCATCGTTGAGGGCATTCGAGAATCAAGTGGGAAAAATTGCCACGACATTACATTCACGTCTACAAGGAAGTCTCCCTAGCGACACTTAAGTTACTACGTCTCAAGGAAAGGAGCAATGCAGTGCGCTCATGTTGAGGAGTGGTAATCAGATTAATCTTGAGGATAAATTTAGGGGAGAGCAACCAGAAAATTCATCCAAGGCAACATATATGAAGAACTTGAAAACTAATATGAGATTGCTGAAAACGCAGAACTAGCTAAGGAGAAGGAAATAAATGATGGTTCAACAAGTCAGAAAACTAGTGGTGAAAAATTATTTTCCAAGGCAAAAAAGTTTCTTTACTACCTGTAGCGAATGAAGTTAGACCTCCACTACCTTTCCCTCAATAGTTGAAGAAAAATAATGACGAGAATCAGTTCAGAAAGTTAGATAATGTCCTTGATAAGCTACATATCAATGTTCCGTTACTTAAAGCCATTGAGTAGATGTCTTCTTATGCTAAATTTTTGAAAGACATTGTCACAAAGAAGAGAAAGGTGGAAATAATAGAAACTGTTACCACGACAACATAATATTGTTCGACAATGAGTAAACTTCTTCCAAAGTAAAAAGATTCTGGCAGCTTTGTTTTTCCTGTTTCATTGATGATACATATATTGGAAGAGCTCTTTGTGACTTGGGGTCAAGCGTAAATCTGATGCCCAAGTTCATCTTTTTGAAACTTGGAATAGATAATTCTCGACCAACCACTATGATTTTACAACTAGATAAACGATCACATTGTTAGTCCCGAGGGTAGAATTGAAGATGTAATTGTTAAAGTGGACAAGTTTGTCTTTCCAATTGATTTCCTCATTTTAGAATGTGAAGTTGGTGAAAATGCCCCTATTATCATTGGGAATCCATTCTTAGCTACAGGGAGTATTCTAATAGACTGTGAGAAGGGAGAGTTCACAATGAGGGTGGCTGATCAAAGAGTTACAATCAATATCTTCAACACTCTTAAATACATTGATGATTATGAAGAATGACATTATATTGAAGAAGTTGACTAATTGGAGGAAGATAGAGCAGAAAATGCTGGTCGAGGTGAATTTTTACATCTTAACTAGTATGATAAATTTTACCAAGACAAAATATCCGGAAGGATGACTATACCAAGATGATGTTTTACAATATGAGGAACACAACATTTATTGCCAGGGCAAAATGTTCCTGAATGAAGCAAAATAAATTTTTTACCTAGGCAAAAGTTTCTCAACTGAAATAGATGAAAGAAACACTGAGAGAAAAACACGTCCAGAGTATGAGGAAAACTCATTGGAAGAAGAAAAATCTAGTTTACTCCAAGCTAGATCATGTATGAGTTTCGAACCCCTTGATTTCAATGCATTTATTCCTCCAAAACCTTCACTACAACATGCACTTACCTAGAACTTAAACTATTGCCATCACATTTTAAATGCGCTTTTTAGGTAGTGATGAAACTTTATCGGTTATGATTTATGCTAATATAACCCCTGAGAAAGTGGTAAGTTTATTGAATGTTTTGTCACATCACATAAAAGCTCTCGGGTGGACCATGGTAGATTTAAAGGGACTCAACCATATAATATGCATGCACAAGATCCAATTAGAAGATAACCATAATAATTATGTGGAACCACAAAGGAGACTTAACCCGATAATAAAAAAAGTGGTGATGAAGGAAATCATAAAATGGTTTAGATACTGGAGTGATTTATCCAATTCATGGGTCAGTCCGGTGCAATACGTGCCAAAGAATGGTTAAGTGACCATGGTTAAGAATAAGAATGTTGAGCTTTTGACTACAAGAATAGTCACGGGCTAGCAGATATGTATGGATTACATGAAGATCAACAAGACAACAAAGAAATACCACTTTCCCCTCCTTTTCATTGATCAAATGCTTGATATGTTAGCAGATAAAGCATTTTACTGTTTCCTTGAAGGATATTTTGGATACAATCAAATCTCCATAGCACCAGAAGATCAGGAGAAGACCATTTTCACATGCCCGTGTAGTACCTATGCCTTTAGAAGAATGTCGTTCGGACTATGTAATGCTCCGACAAATTTTCAGAGGTGTATGATGGCCATTTTCTCTGATATGGTGGAAGACTTCATGAAAATATTTATGGATGACTTATCCATCTTGGGTGAAGACTTTGAATGATACCTCGGTAATTTATCTAAAGTGCTGAAGCGATGCGAAGAGTCCAACCTTGTGGTAAACTGTGAAAAATGTCATTTTATGGTTATCGAAGGAATTGTGTTGGGACACAAAATTTCTCGTCAAGGCATGAAGTGGATAAAGCAAAATTGGATGTAATCGAGAATTTACCTCTACCTACCACTGTAAAGGGCATAAGAAGTTTCCTAGGGCATGTAGGATTCTACAGGCGGTTCATCAAAGATTTTTCAAAAATTTCAAAGCCCCTATGTCTTCTACTTCAACAAAATCAACCATTTATGTTTAACAAGGAATGCCTCAATGCATTCACTGATCTAAAGAAAAAACTCGCTTCGACACCAATTGTTGTAGCACCTAACTAGGATGCACCTTTTGAGTTGATGTGTGATGCAAGTGACTATGAGGTAGGGGCAGTGCTAGGGCAAAGAAAATAAAAAATCTTCCATGTCATTTATTATGCTAGTCGTACTGTTAATGACACACAACTTAATTATACCACCACCGGAAAATAATTGCTTACAATAATATTTACTTTTGATAAGTTTAGGCCATATCTTATAGGAACTAAGGTTATCGTACATACTTTATCACTCTACCATTAAGTACTTAGTTAATAAAAAAGATACAAAGACAAGGTAAGAATTCAATTTAGAGTTAAATGATAGAAAAGGTACTAAAAACCAAGTAGCAGATCACTTGTCTAGGTTAGAGAACAAAAACATTTGTCATGACATGAAGGATATTCAGGAGCATTTCCCGGATGAGAAAATTTTATTTGCCACGACTATGTCATGGTATGCTAACATAGTTAACTTTCTTGTTAGTGGTGTTATGCATACATATTTATCTAGCTAGGGCAGAAAAAATCCAGACATGATGTATGCCACTATTACTGGGATAAACCATTCTTATTAAAGCAATGTGGCGACCAAATAATCCGTACGTGAGTCCTTAAAGATGAACATAAGGAGATTTTATTTCATTACCATTCATCCCCATGTGGAGGGCACTTTGGTAGGATAAGGACTGCTGCAAAGGTCCATTAATTCGGGTTCTACTGGTCCACCTTGTTCAAGGATCCACATGAATTCTATAAGTCATGTGATCATTGCCAGCGCATTGGGAACATATAGAAGAGAAATAAGATGCCATGGAAAAACATTTTGGAAGTTGAGCTCTTTGATGTATAGGGGATCAATTTTATGGGACCTTTCCCATCATCCTTTGGTGATCTTTACATACTATTAGAGGTAGACTACATTTCCAAATAGGTTAAAGCTGTGGCCACACCACGTAATGATTCCAAGACTTTGTTGAAATTCTTACACAAGAATATATTCACACGTTTTGGAGTACCACGAGCAATTATCAGCGATAACAATACTCACTTTGATAACAAATTAGTTGCCAATGCACTAAAAAAATACGACGTGCATCACATAATTGCTACGGCATACCATCCATAGACTAATGGGCAGGCTGAGGTTTCTAATCGTGAGATTAAATAGATTCTTGAGAAAATGGTCAACCCCAAATGTAAGGATTGGCAACCAAAGCTTGATGAGTCACTATGGGACTATCAAACAACATTCAAAACGCCACTTGGAATGTCACCATTCAGGCTAATATATGGCAAGGCATGCCATTTGCCCATGGAATTGGAACACAAAGCATTTTGGACCATCAAGAAGCTCAATATGGACACACAACTCACTGGAGAAAGGAGATTATTGGAGCTGAATAAAATGGATGAATTTAGATACAAAGCATATGAAATTGGCCACCTTTACAAAGAAAAAAAAATGAAAAAAATGGCATGGCAGAAAAATTTTGTGAAGGCAATTTTTTTATGGAAAACAAGTATTGTTCTATAATTCAAGATTCAAACTATTCCCTGGCAAGCTGAAATCTAGATGGTCAGGACTGTTCATCATACATCAAGTCCATAAAAATGGAGAAATAGAAATCAAGAAGTTAGATGATGGGTCAATCGTTAAGATAAATGGTAAACAAATAAAGGTATAAAATGGAGCACCCGTCTTGCATGATAAACTGACATCGTTACCTCACGCTGCCTAAGAGTTTGCCCTTATTTCATAAACAAATTTGGTTGCCTAGGTAACCAAAATTTGCATGTTGTATATAAATAATCTATGTTATTTTCTTTTGTACGAGTTATTTATTTTTATTTTTGTTTATTTTTTATTTAGGGTACAAGTGGCAGTGTAGGGATGAAGCTTATTCATGAGAGGGAAAGAAACCCTAATCTAATTAGTTTTGGCATCACTTTTAAAGAGGGAAATATATCTTCCCTCTATTTTACTCATTCGTTAAATCAAATTAAATATCTCATAATTAATACCATATCTCTTTTCCCTTTCTATTTTTACCGTTTTACCCCCAACCAACCATTACTTTTCTTCAGAACTGTCCGTTTCTCCTTTCTCCACTGTTTCCTTTTTTTCTTTCAAAATTTTCATCAACTTTTCTTCCCTTTTCTTTTGCATCCATGAGAATCCCTTTCACAGTGAACACCATGTCCAGATTCAAGAAAAATCCAGGCGCGTCTAGATCATCTATTGTAGCTTCAAGATTTGAGCGTTTCCGAACTAACGAGACTGAGGCAAAGTACAAAACCCTACAAAAATGACAAGTTTATATTTAGGACTACTTTATCTTCTCAGAGGTAATGGATATAGTACGGAAGCATAAATAACATAAATTTGCCCAACATCCAAAGGTAGTGGCACCGATAATGGTCCGAGAGTTTTACGCTCACTTAGATGACCCATCCCAATACACTGTTTATGTAAGAGTGAAATCCATCTAGTTTTCTCCATTAGCCCTATACCGTCGCTTCAAGCTCGACAAGGTAGAGGGATCAACATAAAAACTTCCTTACCGAAGCAAATCAAGAAACATATGATGGTGTGCTCGAAGATATGTGTTTTGACTGGGCAAAGTTTGAAGGGAATGTGCTAACCTGTAAGCTTGTGGATCACCGAGCCCTTAAGCCAGTTACAAAGCTATGGAATCATTTTTTGAAAGGCAAAATGATGCCTAATTTCTAGAACACGAAAGTATTGGTGAGGCGATTGATGCTGTTGTACTCGATCATCTACGGGTGTGCGATTGATGTGGCGAGATAATTTTTGGCGATTCACAACTGTGCGAAGAGGAACCGAGATAACCTTGTTTTTACTAACTTTATAACAACTGCGTTCAAGAAGAAAAAAGTTCATGAGGAGCCATTCGAGGACTTTATCAAGTCAAAGGAAGCATCACAAAAAAGAAGGTTCCCGAACTTATGAGCTTCGATGAAAATTCTCCACATGAGGGCCAAGGTTTGAGGAGAAAAATCAGTTGTCACGGTAAGAATGGTAGTCGTGGTCACATATACTAGAGAGACGGAAAAGAGGTTGGAGTGTCTAGATGGTCACATGCAAGCTTTCTTCAGCTATGTCAAGGCACGAGATGCACAACTAAATGCTTTCTCCAACGTACTACTCCCGATTACCAAAGAGGACCTGCCACCTTTTCTGAATGAAATCTAAAAACACACATCAACTTTAGGCAGCAGTGCCCCGAGCACGAGTGATAAGCGAACAACTGGTCATATTAGTAAGCCATCTCCTTATTCGTTTCCTTCAGGAGATACTAGATCCGAAATCCCCTCAAACGATGCAGAACCCACGCGTCCAGTCAAGCCTCTCCACCATAATGAGGTTATATTTCTTTAATTGTATTTGCATTAGCATTTTAGAGTAATTTTCATTCGTTAGCATGGATTAAGGACAATGCATCCATCAAGTTTGGGGGAGGTGTTGTACTTCATACTTAGTTTTAGTTGTTGTAAACATAATTGGTTGAAGTATTGGCTGTCATGGAATGAGTTTTATTAGGATAGTGTTGGAAAAAAATTGATGATGCCCGATGATGAAAGTAAATTTTATTGCCTAGGCTAGAAATATTTTACACGACTGTAGAAGGCTAGAACTGACCCTAAGATGATTCTTTGAGACTTTTTAAACACGATTGTATGTTTTCTCTGGTTAAAGTGTTTAGAAAAAAAGTTGAAGAAACATGTTGAATATATTGGAGTTAAACTAGGCTTGATAAATAATTTGATACCTTGGCAAAATAGAGTTGCTTACTTAGGAATTTTTTAACCACGTTAAGGCATAGACTGCTATACAATCATGCACACACACTTACAAAGAGTCTTGAATTAGGAAAGGAACTTGACTTCTTGTACAGTCTACCATGTTGAGGCTGAAATTTTTGCTAATGGCTAAAATTTAAACCACATGAATGTCCTAACTTGTTTTCTTTGCCATGGCAATTTATTTTTCTACTACTAATTATCCATTGTTTGAGGACAAGCAATAACTTAAGTTTGGGGGTGTGATAACTCAATAAAAAAGCAATATTTTATGTTTTTTTACTTAAGTTATTATGTGTCTAAAAGCCATCGTCGTAACATATTAGTTGCACTTAGTTATATTTAGGTCATATTTGCATGTGGTGTATAAGTTTTGCCTAGAAAAGATTTATTTGGCTTAACTGATACTGTTGAAGAGGAAGGTTCTTTACTGGTTGTGTTGATGCAGGAAATAACTAAGGAAGAATTTATTTTCCGAGACAATAACTATTTCCCAAGGCTAGAGGAACATAAGAAGATGACAGTGAGGAACAATTTTATCTTGTCGATGTAATATTTATCTTGCGGATCTGACATGGCTCAAAAATTGCCGACGTAATTTTCTCAGCTTTATCCTCATGTGCAAGCACACCCTTCAAGAAAATTGACCACCTCAAGCAGCCTTTCCATTCATAACATGGGTAAGTAAATAAGGGTATTTAGAAATTTTTTAAGGACACAAAACCCTAAAATTTCCCTTTATAAATACCTCATTATGGCTGCCTAGTAAGGAGAGAGAAGCAAGGATAGGATTTACCTTAGGCATGGAGTAAGTAGCTGCAACACCTTATTTTCCATCGTTCCCCCATACCCAGTCGATCGTCCTTGGTGTCCTCCATAGCTGAACTTTATGGGAGCAGCGACTAGGTCCTCGAGAGAGGATGACCGTTAGAGCAAGCGTGGTGGTTGTCAGACTGTCATGACAGAGCTCTGATTGGGAGTGTTTCTTCCTATATTCTTAATTTTTGATTCACTTAAAAGGGCTTGTACTTAAATTTTAACTCTTGGATGATATTTTCCACACCATGAACTGCTTTACTTGGTGTTGGTTATGGTTTTGAGGAAACATTGTTTGGTGTTTTTGAATTAAGAAGTTTGTTTATGATTAATATTGTTTTGTTCAACGTTTTAATATTTTTCCTGGACACTGTAGAGCTTTCAAGAGATTGTCTGGTGCCTAGACAAAACATTCTTAGACTTTGTAAGAGCTTTTGAGAGATTACCATTCTTGTAGGAATAAATGCCTAATATCGAGAGAGTTAGGGAAGATCTACGTAAACAATGGGATTGATCTAGGATGGCGAGGTTCTGCTTTGCCTTAGTGATAAGGAGAGGGTTTCATTCCACTAAAAGGGGTAGTTACTTGAGTAGGATAAGCAACGAATGCAATTTACGCTGAGGGTTATCTCTACAACAACAGTTTGACAAACCAAGGGTTTTAGTTCACGCCGAGTAGTATTACTATAACAACCATTCTTGAATACTTCTATAATCATGTCGAGCAATTTAAGTATAGCACACCAATTCATTCTAGACGTAGGATAATTATTCATCTTAACAGAACCAACCTAAGTGCTCCGTAAAGAAGTCTTCATGTGTGAGGTTTCTCTGAATATATTAAACCTAACTTTTTAATTGCTTTAATAATTTTGATTTGTTTACTTTTTCAATTTTTCCTTACCTCGACTACACTTATCCGTACACCATACTTCACAATATTTCTTGCATAGCCAATACTTTCCCATTCATTTATTTCCTTTAGTATTACTTGTTTTTGATTCGACAAGAATTTCAGTACTAGTTCGTGATACCTAGTTCTAGCTATAGTAAACCATCAATAATTCTCACCAATCCCTGATGAGATGATAACTCTACTTACTACTATTACTTACATCGATGTGTACACTTGCACAGATTTTCTTGCCTTAGCATATAAATTCACAAACGATCAATTCTAGAGATTAATTGAGTTATTTTTGTTCCTTCCAAACATATACATTATTTTTGGTAATTTGGTATTCGGATGTGTGTTCCAATAATTAGTAATTTTATGTCTCTTTCCTTATCAGAGGTTAGAAATTAATTATAAAAAATTTCTAATCAGATCATGAATTTAATATATGAATTTGTGGTTCAATCAAGACAATAATGAATTCTTAGGTCATTTATACTATCACATGATATCCATAACACTTTTTCCATCTCAATGGTATTTTATTAATTTCATTTAATTATGACATTTGCATTACTTTTGATAAATTAATCTCCAGATGTTTATTCAAGAATTGAAATTCTAAGTCTTTTGCCATATCGAAAGTTAATATCAGATATCATATTTTTTTATCCAAAACAAATATTTAATAGGTGCATCCATAGTTTAATTTAGATCCAATATGTCTCTTTAGGGCTATTTTCTCCTTTCAGTGACAATCTTAGGCTTTTTTTTAGCATTAGGGTATTTTCATAATTTACCATATAGGGGTATTTTTGTAATTTCTTATCCACGTATTCATGTTATTTTACCTTTAAAGAAAATAATTAGAGTTTATTGATTATAGGGTTAATAGATTTACTGATTAATCACTGAACTTAGATTTATTTCATAACAGTCTTCTAATTTCTGATGCAAGTCGTACGAGTCTTGTTCAGTTTACTAGCTTTTTACCATATTCAGCTTGAGTCCAGAAATAATTGACTATGAATAAATGATCAATAATATTTGTTCATGCAACCAATTCTAATGTGTTCCTTAAAGTATTCAAAGAGTAGTAATGTATTACCTTAGTTTTTGAGCAATCTCGGTCGACCATTTAATCTCTATTCGATCACTCTGGTACTTGAATTTGACGTCACATAATATCTCAAAGGCAAGACAAAATGAATTGAAAATAGATCGAATTAAGAGATAAATACTGAAAAATAATTTACCATGTTCAAATTTGGTTAAATGGACCCCAAAATAAAGTCAGAAAGTCAAAAAACATCGGGATAAGCGGTCCTAGAAAAATTCAATGCACGATTAATGTTAATCAACGATCGATCAACATCTAGGTCATTACCCGATGACTCAATCGACTCGATCGACTCGATCAGCTCAGTAGGCTAGATTGACTCAATCATGGCTCAGTCAGCTTGGTCAGCTCGATCGACTCGTTTCTGAATTGGTTTGGGAGGTCTGGACCATCTAAAAGGTCTTTGCCTCCAAAACAATCCCATGCACAGGCAATAAAGCGTGGGGTATGTGCGGCGACCTACGATGGTCGAACAATTACCACTTTTTTAGATTTACATTTTAAGAGATCGGAGTTGCTTATCAGTGTTATTTTGCGATGATGAACAACACATGAGAGATTTTTCAATGGACAAAACTTTCTTTGCTTCACTCCTTGTCACCCGTTGAGGATAACAACACAGAGGAAACCAGTCGACTCCTTTCAACTCTAGGAACACAGTGAATTTAGTGATGTCGTAAACTAATGTTGAACAATGACAAAATGGTGTTTAATGAGTTTTTAGATGAGAGAGAAAAATAAAAGAGGAAATATGTGAGAAGAGAGAGAATATGTTTTCTATTTTTTGAGTTCTCTAGAAAAATGGGAGTGTTAAATCCCCTTACTTGGAAAAAGGGAAAACTATTTCCTAGGTCCCGAGCCTCATAAGTTACTTTGGTTCAATATTTATTTAAAAAAATCGATTTAATCCCATATAATAAAGGAAAATTTAGCCACAAAATTAAGGTGTGAGAATAAGAATTGTTTTGTCATTAATCCTAATAAATAAACATTACCTTAATAATTTTAGAATCATGATGCAGGGTTTGAAAGGATGTAGATTTACTTCGAAAAACAGTAGGGGTCACCCGGACATTCACGAAAGATACACTATTAACTCCCTAATAAACAAGCATGTCTTATTTGAAATCAACATATGTAGTAAATAATCTATCGTTAAACTTGATTACTAAGTGAGTTAATTAGGCTCCCTTCTAACTAAAATGTCAAATTATGAAATTTAATGAAACTTAAGGGTAAATCTAAAAATTTAGGCTAATATTTAGACCTAACAAATTTTAAAAATTTATTTAATTGAATAATTAATTTAGAACCTCGAACAAGAGCGAGAACTAAAATAAGAATTTTCCTAAATTAATGATATATTTAAAATTAAACCTAAATGGAAGCTCTAATATTAACACCTAAGAAATTTTAGCCAATTATTAAATCAAACAACCAAAATGGAACCTCAGGCAAAATTAAGGACAAAATCACAAATGTCCTAAATTTAAGGACTAATGTGAAATTTTATAAAAAGAGGCTCTAATTTTAAAAAATAATTAATTTAGCAAATTATGAATCGAATAACCAAAATGGAACCCGGGCAAAAGTGAGGACCAAATTAGAAATTGTTCTAAATTAAGGTCGAAAGTAAAATTAATCTAGAATGAAGGTTCTAGTATTAAAACCGAATCATTTTAGCAAATATTCAATCAAATACACCAAAAATGGAACCTCGGACAAAAGCGAGACCGAATTGAATATTCCCTAAGTTAAAAAGTTTAAGAACTAAATTAAAGGAAAATAAATCATGGCGCTAACATAAAAAAACTAAGTAAACAAAACTTGGAATAAGTCTAAAATTACATAAATATAGATTAAAAAGATCAAATTTAAAAAAACTAAAATTAAACCAATTATTTCATGAGACTAAAATGAAAGAAAGCAGAAAATAAGACATAAATTAAAAAAAATGCATGAAAATAAATACTGTAATTTAAAAGAATAAAATATAAAATGCTAGAAATTAAGTAGCATAAATT